>NW_021680425.1:594098-613302 GCF_001412515.2 Diachasma alloeum
AAAAAAAGGCGTTATCCCCCCTATTTCATTATTTCCAAAAAATTTTATCACCAATCGGTAGCAAATTGTTTAAAGATTTTTGCGAGTTAAAAAAAATCGTCAATGGACTCCTATTATTGGGTAAATTAACAATTCCAATTTCAACTGAAAACCAGAGTTGATGACCAGAGTTTGTCGCAGAGATGCCAGACAAGATATGAATGTTTTTTTGGGCTCAAACGAAAGAGCGGGTCGAGAAATGACGTGCTAGAGCCTCTAAACATGACAAATGTCTCTAAAGATGATATCTGTTTTCAATTGAAAAGCAGAGTTGTGACATCATTGTCTAGGAGGACAATGGGGTCTAGGAGTATGTATAGAACATTGGGGTCTAGGAGTCTCCCCTGGTTCAAAACCATCTTTAGAGGTCCTAGCACGCCATTTCTCGACCCGCTCTTTCGTTTGAGCTCAAAAAAACATTCATATCTTGTCTGACATCTTTGTTACAAACTCGGGTTTTCAACTCGGGTTTTCAATTGAAAACCCGAGTTGAAATATACTAATTTCCCCACTTGTGCGTAAAATGAGATTTTACGGACAAGTGATGAAATTAGTGATTAGTGATGATTTCCATTCTGATCAAAAATGGAGTTCGACACTTGTGGGGAAAGTGTTCTTTGACCTTTGGGAAGGTCCAAACACACCCCCCACCGGTCAAAAACATTTTTACGCACTCGAATTGAAATATACTATTTTATATATTTTTCTCTAGCGGTGGGAATTCTGTTTCCTTGATTCTACTGTTACCTTCATTCTCATTTACACTTTATCTCTCATCTGCACTTATAGACGGATTGAGTTTCTGTTAACGAGAGTTTTAAACTATTAGCACCATTCTTTAATAGTTAAAAAGCATTTAATATAACTGTACATGGCATTAACAGTTATGCAGTCTCGTTGACAGCAATTAAATCCTTCAACCTTTCCTATCAGTGTGGTACGAAAAAAGTACAATTCAAGAATATCAAATTAGAAAAAAGTCCAGGCTGGGAAATTTTCACTACTAAGATTTGTAATTATATTTTTTTTAATTGATTTATGCTGATTTTCTCCCCAAATCGTTATGTTGTGCTGTTCTATAACATTTTTTCTCTTTGATAACTCGCACTGACTATTGTTGACGATGATTAATTATTGCTTTTGATTTATATTGATTGGCTTTTTGGTTAATTATTGTAGAAATTGATTGTTTTACCAGTGTACATGTGTGTAATTAACTTTTTAACTCTGATGAAATCTCGGGTCCGGGAGTCTTCTTAATAATGAGAGAGCGAGGCACTTCGAGAATCAATTCCATTAAATTAGAAATTCTTCATTTGTCCCCGGAAACTGTCGTTTTCTTTTTTTTATTTTCGATGGGGCTTATGACGAATTAAAGAATATTCTATTCTTATTTGCAAATAATATGCTCACTATACGGGATTCAATTAGCTCGTTTCTTCATCCAATCGTTGAAGCATTTGCGCCCAGTGAAGCAACAGTAATTAATTCTCAATGAATATTGTCTTCGAGGATATGCAATTGTCATTTGATAGAGAACAATTTCCACATGGGAAAAATGTGCAATAAAAAAATTCCGGGGGAAGGTGTGAAAATTTCCTTTTTCTGATGCATTCAAATCAGTTCAATTCCTCTCATTAGTCCTCTCAGGCCGCCTAACGAAGCATACTGTTAGTACACTTTATGTAAATTTTTATCAAGTGAAAGTTCCACTGAAATTTCAAGGACTTTCGGCATTGTAAATTCACAATTTGACGAGAAAATCAATGAAAACTGTAAATTTCAGTTCGATTATTCGGTGAAAATCAATGGAAATGAAAAAAACCCAGATGGACATGTTTTTGAATTTCCAAGTAAATTGGGGAATTAGATATTCTTGTCTTCCGGTTGCCCGAAAATGTGAAATTCTATTGAATTTCAAGTGAAATTAGTGAAATTACACTTAAGAAATCACTCTTGAAATTTCAAGTGAAAAAACTTGAAATTTTTCACAACCATAAACTTACATGAAATGTCTGCACATTTCTTCACTGACGAATCAGTTAATTTCTTGAATATTCAAGTCATTCTCGATTTCCAGATCCATGCGGCACTGAAAAATGTTGAAAATTGGAAAACTTCAGGCAAAAACTTGACTGAATTCTCAATCTATTAAAAATTCAATTGCATTTGATGTTTAATTTTCACAATGAGTTTAAAAATTCAAGCGTTCATTGAAATTTCAACGATCGCTTAACATGAAAAAGCTAATTTTTTTAAATTTTCAACATGACTGAGAAATTTTACGGACATTTTCATCTGAAATTAAATTCAAACTCACAACATTGAGAATTCATATGAAGCTGTGACTGAAATTTCAAGAAATTTCTAACAGTTTACTACACTGAGAAAAAATATAATTCAGCCAACCAGATTCGTTTCAGAAAAGATATAATTGTGAAATTTGTATGGAAATTACGGGCATTTATTTGTCTGAAACAAATTTTATGGGCAGAATAATTTTTTTCTCAGTATACTAAACTGCCTATTAAATTTTAAATTCTTTTCAACAATGTGAGTTTTGAAGAGCGTTGGGTAAAATGCAATTTTCGTATGTAAGAAAAAATTACAAGTCTTCCCATAACAATTTTTCAAATTATAATTTCGAAAAAACTACAGGTTTTACTCTAGCAATTTTCAAAACACACCAAACCTAGAAATTTACTAAAGGATAAACATCAATAATATAAGTTGACTGAAAGTACCGCGATATTTACATCCGCCGCGTATTTTTCACCAGATTCCGGAGGAGTGCTATTATTGCAGTAAAAAATCCCCTGAAAGGAAGTGAATTCACCGGAATAAAAGGGGAAAATCAATCTCTCGCTCTACATTTTACCTCGTCCGATTAAAACCGACTCGAAAACATAATTTCATTACTCTCTTCCAACGTTTCCTCTTCCCCGGACTCCATAAAAAATAATGTCCCCAGTTATTCCGTTAGCCATTGTTAGCCCGCGTTTACTGTAGATACCCAGAGTACGAGACATTGGAAAGTGCATCCAACCGGTGCATAATTCCCGCATCGGAATGTGCGCCGTTGGATTTTCGGTGAAAGACGCGGGAGACGAGACAATCTTCCCAAGTTCAAGCGGCAAGGACGCTTTCACGCGCCAGTACACACTCTGACTCGTCGTGCTCCGGAGATTCATGATTTACGTCATAAAAGAGAAGAAGAAATAAAGCTGTATGATCTAACACCGCTAGAACATGCGGCACTCAATTAATCTCGAGATGAGATATTCCAGGGATTTTTTTTTTCTCAACAGAATAATTTGTATCTTGACGAGGCATCGATTCTGTTGGACACGATTACATCCACATGCGGTTGGCATCGATAGGGGCTCCCACGCTGTGTCCATGATTTTTAGGTTTCCGTTGGAGAAAGTGGATAAACTGAAACGTCATCCATCGGGTGTCCGGTGTTTGATGAGGATATGGGCGATCGGAATGTATGGTAATGACGCTGGTGATATTCGACTGGTGATTATTGGAATCTGTTAAGTGTTTTATCGAGATCATTCACCTTTTATCGCCCTAAATTGGTTCATCCGCTGTTCATCTTCAGGGAAGAGCTGAATTATTTTGGTCTCTCTCAGACTTGGATCTTGATAACTAGTGGACTAACAGGGTTAAGAAATAATCAGTCGTTTATTGAGGGTCATTAGTCCTGCGTTATGCAGTTGGGATTTAAGTGGCAGTTCCGATGCCGCGGGGAGGAAATATTTGAATCAAAATTCAGGATTTGTTTAGAACTCTAGGGAAAGACGCAAAAATGTTGAAAACGGAGTTTTGGCGGATTTTTTACTTGAGGTACAGTGGTAGAAAAAAATTAAATTTCATGGACAGTTGACTACTAATTTTCAGAAGAGGGACACTGCATTCGATTCAGGGGGAAAAATCGTGAAATTTCAGGTTTCACTAAAAATTCAGTAAAATTCCAGAATTTTAAGTGGCGTAAAGACGACAATTCCTTAATTTATTTGAATTTACAATCTAAGGTGAATATTCAGAACGAAATTACGTAGAATTTTCAGTGAAATCTGAAATTTTATAATTTTCCCCTTAAATCGCATTCAGTGACACTGTCATGAAAATTCGGGAATATATTTACCGGAGTTTTCTGGTTTTCTATTTATTTTCAGGGAAAAATGGAACTGAAATTTACAGTTTTCTGAATTTTCAATGACGAAATTCCTTGAAATTTTAGTGGTAATTAAATTCGATAAAAATTCCTAAAAAGTATACCGGAAATTTCTGACAAAAATTTTGAACAGTATATGTACTTTGGCGAGACTTGGTAAATTTTTTACTCGAGTTTTAGTAAAACTTTCTAAAATTTCAATAGAAATTCAAATATTAGTTCCGATGCCACGTAGAGGGAATTTTTAATAAGGATTTCAAACCTTCTCTAGAATTCTACTGAGAAGTGCAATATTTTTTTGGGAATATTACGTTTTTTGTGGATGTTTTGGTTAAAAAATGATATTTTTTCTCGGCTAATCGATTTTTTCCTTGACTTTTGGTAAAAAATTCTGCTCTTTCAACAGAAATTTACCTGAGATTGTGTTAAAATACCAAATGAATATTAGTGAGGGGAAAGAACTGTATTGAATCGTCATTTATCAACTCGTATTTTTTATGAAAGAACCAGAAAGATCTTTATCTTTTCAAGAAATAATCATCTGTTTATTCTGGATCTATTAGTACTCCATTGTGCACCCGGTCTTCAAATATCATTTTCATCCCGCGCGGAGACTAAATTTGATCGAGTGTTTCCTCTTAAAATCCATCAATCGTACAGAGCATCAATTTTTTAGGAATTTTTCCCAGAATGCTAGCAAAAAATTCAATATGTTTAGTGAAAGAAAATATTTATCGCAATCCCTACCAAAAATATTATAGTTTTCACTCAACTTATCGCACTTTTTACTAGTGTTTTGATAAAAAATGCTGCCAGGTCAATACAAATATCAATAGAAATTGGAAGAAAAAAAATGAATCAATTAGATTCCTCGAGTCGATGAAACTCATTAATGAAAACGAGGGGATGTTCACACATCCCACATGAGTGCAATCGAATAAGTTTGCGGTGCTGTTCAACCACTTTAATTAAAGCAATAAAAAACGCCTTCCTCGTCGGCAAGAAATTTCAATTTAAAAATCAGTAGCGAAGTGGAAAAGCGGTATAAGTCAGTTTTGACTTTGGGCCAGTTTTCAATGAATATCTCCGAATCTAAGGGAGATAGAAAAATTGTTGTTATGACCTTTTTTGTAAAGCCGATTGAGAGCTACAACAAATATAATTACGGAAATTTCGCTATCTCTCTTAGATTCGGAAATATTCTTCAAAAACTCAACTGGGAGATAAGTCGACTTAAACCGTTTTACCACTTCGCTACTGAAATAAAGTTTCTTTGCAAATTATAATCGTACAACGGCACCAGGAAGGTGTCTTTCCGATTTTAATTCCTTTATGAAAATGTCAAATTTCACTTCATCACGGCCAGAACCGCTCAATTAAATCAACATTGATTGTCGTCTGTTGACATTATAAAACATTACTGATAATTCTGCCGGTGTTTTTATTCAATTTCCATGTACAAATTGGCAGATAATTTCATTATCAGTATTTGTTTAAAAAATCATGAGTTCGGTCATGCAGAGGAATTCCTCCACAAATACACTTACAAAAAAAATGAAAGGGCTGTTCCATAATTCAATAGAGAATGTTCGACAAAAAAAATGAGCCCAACTACGTTGAATATTGGGAAACATCACTTAAAAAATCTGTTAAGGCAGAAGTTCTGGTTGCCGCATTGACGGATGATACTTGAGAAGATTTCTCCGAGTGGAGAAGTCCCCGGAAGAAGATTAGTTCCTGAAAATTACATCTTCGTTTTCTATGTTTACATAATCGAATGTCAAATTTTTGATGACAGAAATCAATCAACGGAACGCAACCAACGTTAGACGATTGAAAAGAATTGATTCAATGAATGAGTTTTCAGTTGGTCATATTGCACGGCATCATTAATAATTCTGTCCGAGAACATTCTTTGAGGCACATTCTCTCTTCGATTCCAATGGATTTAGAATCAATTTGTCGTTAGGGTAATTTCTATAAAATCCCCCGTGATTCGTTCTGGATGAATGTAATGATTAAAAACCATGACTAATATCTGGTCATAACTGAATATTTTCGAAACTCTTCAAATTAGATTCGTTAGGTGAGAATTTCATTCGAGTGCTATTAGCAATCATTAGATAGCCCACAGCAGCGCTCTCTCGACGTTTATTTACGTGTGAAATTCTTATGGATTTTCAATAATTCTGAGTTATTCACGTGAAAAATTAATCTTTCGATATTCGATGAATAATGAGGTGATATTACGTAGGGAAAAATTACACCTCTTCGTGTTATAATTTTTAGAATTATAATTTTGAAAAAACTACATGTTTTGCTCCGGTAATTTCTAATACACACCAAACATGAAAATTTACAAAAAGATAATATTGACTATATAAATTGACTAAAAATACCGCGAAAAAAGCGTGGGAACTGTAAATTTCAGTTTAATTCTTCAGGGAAAATTAATGAAAAATTAGGAAAATTCCTAGAAATCTCTCCTTAAATTTAAATTCATCTGAATTTTCCGGAAATTCCATAAAAAATTGCGAGAATTCCAAGAATTTTAAAGGAATTCCCTCAAAATTCAAGGGAATTTGACAGTGAATATTAATTTTTACCTGAAAATTTATGCAAATCTTGGAATTTCCGTCTTCCTCCCCCTAAAAACATGGGACTTGACTGAAATTTCTGAGAAACTTGAAATTCCATATACTCTTTTTCTGAAATCGAATTGAAGGTTTTTTCCCGGAAAATTGTGCACAAATTGTTTTAACAGAGTATAAACGAGGATCGATGGTTAAGAATTCTTGAATTCTGACTATTTATGTCAAAGTCCATAGGTTTTGTCAAGTGAAACCTCAACTAAAAAATGGGAAAGCCTCAAAGAATGGGCGGAATTCGATAGAGAATGTTCGACAGCCAAAATGAGCTCAATCACGTTGAAACCGGAAGAGGGCTGTCATCGAAAAAAAATGTTCATCGGCTACTTTAATCTTTCAAATATTTCCTATCATTCTTGTCAGCTGTACTAGCCCATTCGCTCTCTCGATGTTATTTTATTAGTGAAATTCTTATGTATTTCAAATAATTATAAACTGTTGACGCGTGAAGCTAAGTATTTTAGAAAAAATTGGAGTATATTTGAAGAGTCATAACAGAGGCTTTATTAGGTGAAAATTGAACTAAAAAAATGGGCAAGCCGGCCCGTAACTCAATGGAGAATGTTCGACAGCCAAAATGAGCTCAATTATGCTGAACCCGGAAGAGAGCTGTCACTGAAATAAATATTCATCCACTCGTTCAATCTCTCAAATATTTCCTATTATTCTTGTTAGTTGTAAATTTCGTTTGAGTGGCATTAGAAGTGAACGGCTAGCCCAATTCTCGTCGGGTTGTTTTATCGGAGCGGAGAAAATTACCGAAAAAGACCCGTCATTTTGTCCTCTATTTCCGTGCACGAAAAAATTTAATAGAAAAACCTAGTGAATTCGCTAGATAATTCTATTGCATTTATTTTGAATTGCCGGTTAGTTTTTGGCCGATTTTATTAAAATGTTCAATAGAAAATATTCTGTAAAAAAGTAAAAATAATTCGATTTTTTCACACAACTTATTCTATTGAGCGATTTTCTATAGAATTTCCTTGGCTCAAATTTTCAAAGTTTTTTTGTTTGATTCTCTTGATGAGAAGGAAAGATAAATAAAATGAAAAAAATTGGAAAATTTGAGTTGAGGAAATCCTATAGAAAATATCTGAAGAGAGTAACTTACATAGGAAAATCGAATTCGCTAGGTTTTTCTATTAAATGTTTTCGTGCGTAGTCATCGGCTATTTTTTCGTACATTCGTTTTATGTGTGAGAATAGGTATATCTGAAAAATTTAAGTATTTTGGCTCGATTATCAACTTTATGTCAATGTTCATTGGTTTTCATGAAAAAATACGACTAGAAATAGGAAAGTCGACACGCAACCCAATAGAAATGTTTCGACTCTAAAAATGCGCCCAATTACACGGAAACTCTCACTTGAAAAAACGACCATGGACAGAATTTCCACTAACATTTCGACCGCCGGTTCTCACACTCGAGCGACCTTGATGAATCCCAGAACCGGAATTCGTCTCTTCGTGGAACAAAACACGCCCAAAAATGTTATTCTTGGGAATCTATTCCCCCGCAGTTTCAGTCCCACCCGGATATCCTTAAAACCATGATTTCGCAAGATGGATAAGACATCGGGTTCACTCCCAGCGAAATTGCAACCAGCGAGAAAATTGCCTGTGAACAAACGTTTCATCCATGTTAGATAATTTCTGCTCACTCTGCGACGAGAAAAATTTCGTGAAAGATGAAAAATATGACTTAAAGTAGTAAAACATGACCTAAATTTTTAAGATGAAAATCTGCAATAAATTCTGAACGGAAGTTGATATGAATTAAAATATTCTGGTCGAGTTCGTGCTCAATTGACAGTCTAGTATTATTGATAATAATTAATTCAGAAGTGCCAAAATAATACAGAGCCATATGAGAAAATGAATTTTTGGAGAGTAGAGAGAGGATTAAAATGTTGAAATTTTTTTTTATAATTGGCAAAAAATAAATAAAAAGTTTAAGCCTAATTTTGTGATAGATAATTCATGTTTACAGGTACGTAGGATGTACAAGATATTCTAGTCAAACGAGCAAATATTGTTTAAGAAAATAATTGCCAAGAAAACTTGAGGTTTAATTTTTTAATCGTGTCAAAGTTAGAATTTATGTAAGAAATTATCAATTGTGAATATTTTTTTTTCGAGAATTTTAAATTTATTCGGTTTGGATATTTCGAAAAATATTTAGAAGCAGAAGTTCCGGTTGTGTATTGCCATCTTGACGAATGGCACTTGAGTAGACCCAAGTAGGGAAGTTCCTGGAAGGCGATTGGTTTTCGAAAATTACATTCTGCTCATGTGCATGCTTAAAACCATCATTACTCCTCAAGATCGATGAGATATTGCGTTTAATCTCAGGAAAATTACAACTCGAGAGGAAATTGCCTTCAAAAAACTGTTTCATTGATTTTAGATAATTTCTTTTCGCTCCGAGCCGAGGGAAATTTATTGAAAAATGAGAAATGTCACTCAAAAAATATTTAGAGGCAGAAATTCGGGTTGTGTATTGCCACCGGGACGAATGGCACTTGCGTAGATCTAAGTAGAAAACTCCCTGAAAGGAGATTGGTTTTCCAAAATTTTATTTGTGTGTATGCTTAAAACCGTCATCATTTCTTCAGATCGATAAAACATTGGGTTTATTCTCTATGAAATTGCAACTTACGAGAAAATTGCCTTCGAGAAAATGTTTCGTCGATTTTAGACAATTTCTTTTTACTCCGAGGCGAGGGAAATTTGTTGAAAGATAGAAAACACGACGGGAAAAAATATTTAGAACCAGAATCAGAAGTTCTGGTTTTGTATTGCCACCTTGACGAATGGCATTTGAGTAGATTGAAGTAGAGAAGTCCCTGACTTCTAAAGAAATTGGTTTTCGAAAATTGCATTTTATTCGTGTGTATCCTTAACACCATCATCATTTCTCAAGATCGATAAAACATTGAGTTTATTATCCTCGAAATTGCAACTTGCGCGAAAATTGCCTTTGAAAAAATGTTCCATCGCATTTAGATAATGTGTTTTCACTCGCAGCGAGGGAAAAAAATTCTCATTTCTTAATAAATTTAAACAATGCGAAATGTCACTCAAAAAATATTAAAAACCAGAAGTTCTGGTTGTGTATTGTCACCTTAACGAATTTGCACTCGGGGAGATCCAAGTAGGGAAGTGCCTGACAGGAGATTGGTTTTCGAAAATTCCATTTTATTCGTGTGCATACTTAAAACCATCATCATTCCTTAAGATCGATAAAACATTGCGTTTATTCTCTACGAAATTGCAACTTGCAAGAAAATTGCCTGTGAACAAACGTTTCCGCGTTTTGAGATAACTTCTGATTCACTTCGAGAATACGGAAATTTGTTGAAAGATGGAAAATATCAGTTAGGAAATATTTAGAACTAGAACTTCTGGTTTTGTATGGCCACCTTGAAATTGGTTTTCGAAAATTGCATTTTATTCGTGCGTATCCTCAAAATCGATAAAATATTGGGTTTATTCTCCGCGAAATTGCAACTTGCGCGAGAATTGCCTCTGAAAAAATGTTTCATCGTTTATAGATAATTTTTTTCCACTCCGCAACGAGGAAAATTCACCTATCGACTGTACCCAATTGTTCCATTGCTCCGTAATACCACACAATCCACTCCATCTCTCCACGGAGACCCTCCCTCTGCCATT
This sequence comes from Diachasma alloeum, assembly GCF_001412515.2. Lineage (NCBI taxonomy): Eukaryota > Metazoa > Arthropoda > Insecta > Hymenoptera > Braconidae > Diachasma > Diachasma alloeum. The sequence goes on from NW_021680425.1 coordinate 604,645, forward strand.
TTCAGTAAACCCAAAACCCCTGTTTGATGTGCCATCAAACGTCCCGAGCTGCATCAGCTCAAGAATCCCTGGAAGTATCCACGATGCAGAAATATTTTTTCGTCACTAGGCCCGAGAAAACCGCGATTCTAACCTCGCTTTGCTCGGTTAGATCGCGGTTTTCAGCCCCAGCGACGAAAAATATTGTATGTCACACGGCGATAAAAGTATTATCTGACGAATGTGATTATAATCCTCGCCTTCGGCTCGGATTATAAAGTCACATTCGCCAGATAATACTTTTATCACCTGATGACATAATGTACTATTTTGTCATTCCGGCCGTGAGGCAGCGCTTCACGGACGCTCCGCGTCCGTGAATCTCTGCCTACGGCCGTCATAACAAAAAATACTGTTCGTCATACGGCCAAAAAAACTTTTCTAGCTCATATGATTGAGAAGTTTTTTTCGGCCTAGTGACGAAATATACTATCTGTTCCTATTTCAGACATTCTCGCTCCCCTCCATCCTTATTCACACAAATTATTGAAAAGTCCGAAGACGGTTGATGATTTTTTATCCACCGTCAGCAAGTCTTACGAAAGATACATGCAGCTCTCCTCTCACGGTCGCACATGAAATATTGGACGGTGGTTGAAATAATTCACACGGGGCCCGGGTATTGTCTAGCAGAAGAGTGAGCGAGAGAGATTGCTCATTAGTCGTTCCCCAGAGAGTGTTACGAAAATTCGTTCCCCTTTCTCCCCTTCGCCGCAGCACCAAAAATTTATTTGTAAATGTACACACGACTCACGTCATTAGACAGATGAAGTGTTACTTATTATTTACCCTGTTTCTAATTTCTTTCTCGGATATTTTTCTATTTTATTCCATGAAAGCGGTACGTTGCATTGCTAAATAATTATTTAGAGCTGTTTGAAGAATCTCGCAAGAGGTTTTTTCAATTGCTTGCGGTGCTCAATTTATTATGACATTATTTACACTGTTCGTTGAATTTATACAAGGTTCCACATTTCTGTTTGTGTTTTACATTATTGAGATGAACCTTTTTAATTTGGGATCTTGTGTTGGTTTCTATTTAAACTACACTTTTATGTCGGATTTTGTCAAGTATTTACAAATTTGTTGAATATGTTTGAAATATATTGCTTCTGTAAATTTTTCGGAGGGGACCAGATTTCAGTTTTCAGCTTATTCAATAATTTATGACTGTGTTGGCTGTACTGTGGACAATGCCATAGAATGTGATTAGCACACGACTTTTTTAAAGTCAAAGCAACGCTCACGCAATTAGACAGATGAAATGTTACTTATTATTTTCCTCGTACTCTCATTTGTTTCCCGAATTTTTATCGTTATTTCTTCCTCGAATATTCATCTATTTTACTTCATCCGAATTGTCTGTAGTATTGCTAAATAGTAATTCAGAGCAGTTTAAGGAATCTCGTAAGAGTTTTTTCAATTGTTTACCGGGCTCAAGTTATTATGAAATCATTTACACTGTCGTTTTATTTATACGATGTTCCACATTTCTGTTCGTGTTTCACTACACTTTAATGTTACATTCGTTCAAGTAGTTCCAAATTTGTTCAATATATTTGAAATATATTGTTTCAGTAAATTTCACAGGGGTTACCAAAATCTAATTTGAATTTTAATTCAATTTTTACGTTATTGGTTGCACATGTGTGAGCAATGCCATAAAATGTGATCAATGTGAGACATGTCACAGTCGGGACATTTTACTAGTAAGTGTACACACGAATCTTTCCAAGCGAAAGCAACGCTCACGCAATTAGACAGATGAAATGTTACTTATTATTTTCCTCGTACTCTCATTTGTTTCCCGAATTTTTATCGTTATTTCTTCCTCGAATATTCATCTATTTTACTTCATCCGAATTGTCTGTAGTATTGCTAAATAGTAATTCAGAGCAGTTTAAGGAATCTCGTAAGAGTTTTTTCAATTGTTTACCGGGCTCAAGTTATTATGAAATCATTTACACTGTCGTTTTATTTATACGATGTTCCACATTTCTGTTCGTGTTTCACTACACTTTAATGTTACATTCGTTCAAGTAGTTCCAAATTTGTTCAATATATTTGAAATATATTGTTTCAGTAAATTTCACAGGGGTTACCAAAATCTAATTTGAATTTTAATTCAATTTTTACGTTATTGGTTGCACATGTGTGAGCAATGCCATAAAATGTGATCAATGTGAGACATGTCACAGTCGGGACATTTTACTAGTAAGTGTACACACGAATCTTTCCAAGCGAAAGCAACGCTCACGCAATTAGACAGATGAAATGTTACTTATTATTTTCCTCGTACTCTCATTTGTTTCCCGAATTTTTATCGTTATTTCTTCCTCGAATATTCATCTATTTTACTTCATCCGAATTGTCTGTAGTATTGCTAAATAGTAATTCAGAGCAGTTTAAGGAATCTCGTAAGAGTTTTTTCAATTGTTTACCGGGCTCAAGTTATTATGAAATCATTTACACTGTCGTTTTATTTATACGATGTTCCACATTTCTGTTCGTGTTTCACTACACTTTAATGTTACATTCGTTCAAGTAGTTCCAAATTTGTTCAATATATTTGAAATATATTGTTTCAGTAAATTTCACAGGGGTTACCAAAATCTAATTTGAATTTTAATTCAATTTTTACGTTATTGGTTGCACATGTGTGAGCAATGCCATAAAATGTGATCAATGTGAGACATGTCACAGTCGGGACATTTTACTAGTAAGTGTACACACGAATCTTTCCAAGCGAAAGCAACGCTCACGCAATTAGACAGATGAAATGTTACTTATTATTTTCCTCGTACTCTCATTTGTTTCCCGAATTTTTATCGTTATTTCTTCCTCGAATATTCATCTATTTTACTTCATCCGAATTGTCTGTAGTATTGCTAAATAGTAATTCAGAGCAGTTTAAGGAATCTCGTAAGAGTTTTTTCAATTGTTTACCGGGCTCAAGTTATTATGAAATCATTTACACTGTCGTTTTATTTATACGATGTTCCACATTTCTGTTCGTGTTTCACTACACTTTAATGTTACATTCGTTCAAGTAGTTCCAAATTTGTTCAATATATTTGAAATATATTGTTTCAGTAAATTTCACAGGGGTTACCAAAATCTAATTTGAATTTTAATTCAATTTTTACGTTATTGGTTGCACATGTGTGAGCAATGCCATAAAATGTGATCAAAATATTGAGACATGTCACAGTCGGGACATTTTACTAGTAAGTGTACACACGAATCTTTCCAAGCGAAAGCAACGCTCACGCAATTAGACAGATGAAATGTTACTTATTATTTTCCTCGTGCTCTCCTTTGTTTCCCGAATTTTTATCGTTATTTCTTCCTCGAATATTCATCTATTTTACTTCATCCGAGTTGTCTGTAGTATTGCTAAATAGTAATTCAGAGCAGTTTAAGGAATCTCGTAAGAGTTTTTTCAATTGTTTACCGGGCTCAATTATTATGAAATCATTTACACTGTCGTTTTATTTATACAATGTTCCCCATTTCTGTTCATGTTTCACTACACTTTAATGTTACATTCGTTCAAGTAGTTCCAAATTTGTTCAATATATTTGAAATATATTGTTTCAGTAAATTTCACAGGGGTTACCAAAATCTAATTTGAATTTTAATTCAATTTTTACGTTATTGGTTGCACATGTGTGAGCAATGCCATAAAATGTGATCAATGTGAGACATGTCACAGTCGGGACAGTTTACTAGTAAGTGTACACACGAATCTTTCCAAGCGAAAGCAACGCTCACGCAATTAGACAGATGAAATGTTAATTATTATTTTCCTCGTACTCTCATTTGTTTCCCGAATTTTTATCGTTATTTCTTCCTCGAATATTCATCTATTTTACTTCATCCGAGTTGTCTGTAGTATTGCTAAATAGTAATTCAGAGCAGTTTAAGGAATCTCGTAAGAGTTTTTTCAATTGTTTACCGGGCTCAAGTTATTATGAAATCATTTACACTGTCGTTTTATTTATACGATGTTCCACATTTCTGTTCGTGTTTCACTACACTTTAATGTTACATTCGTTCAAGTAGTTCCAAATTTGTTCAATATATTTGAAATATATTGTTTCAGTAAATTTCACAGGGGTTACCAAAATCTCATTTGAATTTTAATTCAATTTTTACGTTATTGGTTGCACATGTGTGAGCAATGCCATAAAATGTGATCAATGTGAGACATGTCACAGTCGGGACATTTTACTAGTAAGTGTACACACGAATCTTTCCAAGCGAAAGCAACGGTCACGTAATTAGACAGATGAAATGTCACCTATTATTTTTCCTGTGCTCTCGTTTCTTCCTCGGATATTTTTTATCGTCACTTCTTCCTCGTATATTTCTTTATTTTATGCCACCCGTGTTGTCCGTTGAATTACTGAATAATTATTCAGAGCAGTTTGAGGAATCTCGCAAGAGTTGACTGCGTAACACGTAGGGTAATGGGTGAGCCGACAACTCGAGATGTTTTTACCTCCTTTTTTGTAATGGTAGCCCATTGAAGGGAAAAAAAACTTTTACCTAAGCTATCATCGGTTCACGGAAGAGGTACACGTGATAATAAAAGCAAGGAGAAGTGCAGCGAAAGTGGAGAGAGATCGCACTCGTGACTCTCATCGTGCCGAATCACGTGACGTCCTTGGTTTTATGCCAGGAATCGTAGATTTTTAAACTTGTCGTTTACCTTGGGTGTAGTTTCCATCGATGATTTCTCCGAATAGTTTTATTGTCTACCCCGTGGTACGCGTAAAAATCAACATTGATTATCACTACTCGTCTTCAAGATGGGATGAAAGTTTTGTTCTTAAACGGCGCACCTGTAGACTCAGTCCCCGGCATTCCGATCTTTGGGGCCTGACCCGGAAAAAATAACACATCTCCTTGACCATCATTTGCTACATCATTCAATGGGATTATACGAGCTATTTCTCATTTTCTCTTTCATTCATTTAGTACCGTGTGTTTTTCGATTTTTTATGCCGTCATCAGCCTTAACGACCGTCGATCTTATTATTTGGACAAAATGAAATGACTTCCATTTTTTTCCAGTGAAATTTTTCTTCGTCTTCACACTGTTCGTAAAAAGTAGAAATTTCACGCACTGTTGGCTAGTAATTTTTAGGAGAGTGCCATTGGATTCGAGGGAAAAGATCGTGAAATTTCAGATTCCAAGGAAGATTCAATGAGTTTTCAAATTGTTGAACGGCAGGAAGATGAGGATTCCATAATGCAAATGAAATGTTAATTAAAACGTTAATATTCAAGATCAAATTAAGGAAAATTTTTAGTTAATTTGTAATTCAAAAATATATTTTACTGAATTTTCCTGATTTTTATTAATTTTCATGGCACAAATGAATTGAAATTCAACGTTTCCATTGACTTTTCCATAAAATTTCGAATTTTCAATACCGTTAGAAAATTTCAAAAATTTAAGGTTCATGGACAGTATTTCAAAGAAAATCCTAATTTCAGAGCAGTAGGAGAACGAGAATTTCTGAACATAATTCTATTTCTAATCAAAATATTAATATTTTAAGCCAGATTACGTTGAATTTTCAAATAATTAAAAATTCAGAAAGATTTCCATGTGAATGTTACTAATTTCTATTAAGGTTCAAGAAATAATGGAACTGTAATTTCCAGTCTTCCCTGATTTTTCCATAAAATTTCTCAATTTCCAGCACAGTTGATCTGCGACGAAATATTCAATTAATCTATTCCACAGTCTTCAGTGATCTTAAAATTACAGAATTAATGCTTTTTCCATCGTTCAGAATTCACGAAGCAGGAAGAGACCGAGATTCCTCTTTATGACTGAAATAAACTGGTGAAAAATTGAATTGCACTGGCGTCTGATTTATTGTTCAATTACTCCCGGACTTGAGCGTAATTCGATGGGGCATTAAGTTGAATAGACCCAGCGAACTTGGGGGCCAATTACAATCAAGAGTCAACGGTCTAACGTGTATTTTCCGTTTAGCGCGTGTGATGTGATTCTCCCCTTGCCCTCCGATGAGCAACGATGATGGCCAGCCTACTTTCTCCACAAAGATATTTTTTTTTACCTCGAGCGTGTTCTCCTCTCCCTTCGCCTCTCCAGTTGTCCCCCCCCCCGGTCCCCTTCTACCGATTTTTCTCGCTCACTTGTACAGACCACGGTATCTCTGGAGTCTCTTCATCACCCGGGTCTTCTCCATTCCTCGACTCTTGCTCTGGCTACGGCAGTAGTCGATGACGACTTCAATACAGTAACAGTAGACTGTACCTGTTGAGAATCTATATAAGCCAGTGGCTTCCCGCTCAACTCAGCATTTTTTCTATCGCGACACCGCGCGTGGTACATGTCCCTAGGTAACCACACACCACCGGCATGATTGTTTACGACACGTGAACTTTCTTTTTTAATTTTTTTTAACTGTGTTTTGTTTTATATTCAAGAGGAAGAATAAATTGTTTCACTGGATTTTATTGAGTGTGTGGTGTTTAGTTAGAAACTTTTCAAGTGTTAAGTGCTACAAGTGCCATGAAAAGTTTCAAGGTAGGTGGAAGAGCGTTGAAACGTTTTTGTTGATATTTTTTTACCCAATTGATTTTTTTTAGTGCTTTGAAATTCAAGTAACTAGAAATGATAATTGAAACCCCGGCTCTTGTCAGTTCCTGCGAAAAAATGAAGTTTCAGCCTTGAACTTCATCATTTTTTTCAGTTTATTCTACGAACAAAAAATTTGAAGAAAAATAATTTTTTTCACTTATTAGATACGTCGAAATAGATTTTTTTTTTATTGGTGTATTCATAGCTCAATATGATAATCAAAGTGCTGGCTTTTTTAGTTTATTAAACTTCACAATTTTTTCTTTTTTATTACAAGAACAAAAAATTTGAAGAAAATTAGAATTCGCACTGATTGAATTGACGCGAAAATAAGTTCATAATTTTTTTAGTGCACTGAACAATAAATCAAATATGCACGGAGAGAAATTCAGTAGAAAAATTCTAGTGCTGTTAATGTCAAATTTCTAAGGATTTTTTTCATATAAGACCTTTTCATATGAGAATGGCAAAAATTCACGTATTACTCATTAAAAATTCCAGTGCTAGCACTAGAATTTTCTAGAGAATTTTTCTCCACGTGACAATCAAAGTGCCGGTTATCCTCAGATCATGTGCAATAAGAGCAAGGACGAAAAAAATGAGAAATAAAATATTCTCACTCCCGTGATCCCGTAAAATATTCCCCCTCTCCCTGAAAATAAACTCATTATTAAATTTACGTGACGATAAATTCTTGTGCTTTCAGTTGGCCGGTATACTGCTGTGCCTCGCGCTAGTAAGCGAGCATACCCAAGCAGTATTAAACAAAAGTACCACCAAAAATGTGAATAATGAAAATTCTGAGAGCGACAAGAAGAGTGATAAAACAGCGGAAGATAGAATAAGCAACGAATACGGTGTACCACTGTCGAGTTTTAATGGACCAGCCCCAGTGTACGGACCGCCTGAATTAACTGGAAATCACGCGCCGGTGCAAGTATTTCCACCACCCCCAGCGGAACTACCACCCCCACCTCAAGTGGCTTACCTCCCAGGACCTCGGCCACTCTCACTGTACGGACTTCCCCGAAATCCACCACAATTGCAGTATCCCCCTAGACCCCTGAACCTAGCCCCCTGGAAATTGTCCCCCGCATCTCCTGGTTTTCCTCCAAAACCATCTGGTCACGGACCTCCAATTCCAATATCAGTGGAAGCTTATGGGCCACCAGTTAATGCCGCAACCCCCCCATTCACCGTTCCTCAGAATAACTACGCTCCACCCCCGCTCCCACCANGCCCCCACCATCCCTCCCCCTCCCCCCGGTTCCCCAGCCGCCACCACCGGGTGTACCAGCTCCTCCAACTCCCCCCGATATCAAATACGACGGTTGGCAACCCATTGCCGGCCACGTCGAGACGCCAAACGCAAACATTCACACACCACCCAGTGTCAATCTTGATCACCCAGCCAATGCCAATTTGCCAAGCAACTCGTACGGTGAACCGATAAACAATCCCGAGGCCCACAGCCTCAGACAGTCAATCGGTCACAGTGATCACGGCTTGCCACCTCCATTGTTACCGGATGCCGAGCCACTTCACAATATCCAGGAAGCGGCCCAGAGCCTGCCGGCACACCCAACCCACATTCCCGAGTCATCGCCCACAGCCAGTGCCCAAGTATCGTCCTTCAACGGTCCTTCATCATCCGGTTTAGACAGTCACGCAAACAGCAATCTGATCCAGGATCTCCCCCTGAATTTTCCACCGGCACAAGCCCCTAACTGCTACAATTCTCCGCCATCGGGGCCGGGACCAGTCGGCGACTTGTACGGACCGCCACCATCAGGGCCAGGATCCGTCAGCGACTCCTTCGGTGCACCTCCACCAGGACCCGGCAGCGACTCCTTCGGCGCACCTCCACCAGGACCACTCAGCGACTCCTACGGTGCACCTCCACCAGGACCAAACGACTCCTACGGTGCCCCTCCACCAGGACCAAACGACTCCTACGGCGCCCCTCCACCAGGACCAATCGGCAACTCCTTCGG
>NW_021680425.1:613844-620194 GCF_001412515.2 Diachasma alloeum
GCCCCCACCATCCCTCCCCCTCCCCCCGGTTCCCCAGCCGCCACCACCGGGTGTACCAGCTCCTCCAACTCCCCCCGATATCAAATACGACGGTTGGCAACCCATTGCCGGCCACGTCGAGACGCCAAACGCAAACATTCACACACCACCCAGTGTCAATCTTGATCACCCAGCCAATGCCAATTTGCCAAGCAACTCGTACGGTGAACCGATAAACAATCCCGAGGCCCACAGCCTCAGACAGTCAATCGGTCACAGTGATCACGGCTTGCCACCTCCATTGTTACCGGATGCCGAGCCACTTCACAATATCCAGGAAGCGGCCCAGAGCCTGCCGGCACACCCAACCCACATTCCCGAGTCATCGCCCACAGCCAGTGCCCAAGTATCGTCCTTCAACGGTCCTTCATCATCCGGTTTAGACAGTCACGCAAACAGCAATCTGATCCAGGATCTCCCCCTGAATTTTCCACCGGCACAAGCCCCTAACTGCTACAATTCTCCGCCATCGGGGCCGGGACCAGTCGGCGACTTGTACGGACCGCCACCATCAGGGCCAGGATCCGTCAGCGACTCCTTCGGTGCACCTCCACCAGGACCCGGCAGCGACTCCTTCGGCGCACCTCCACCAGGACCACTCAGCGACTCCTACGGTGCACCTCCACCAGGACCAAACGACTCCTACGGTGCCCCTCCACCAGGACCAAACGACTCCTACGGCGCCCCTCCACCAGGACCAATCGGCAACTCCTTCGGTGCACCACCCCCTCCGCGCCGACCACTACCCCTCAGTGGGCCCTACACACTCCACGGTCCGAGCTTCGGTTTCGGCTCCAGCTTCAGTTCCGCCGGCTTCCGCCAGTCTCACCGCCACCACTCCTTCCAATCCCACCCCCGAAATCACGGCCCATCCCGCCCCTACAGTGTCTCCCCCTCCCTCCTCCCTCCAAGAAGCCGTGCCCCCATCAAATTCCGGGAATCCGTCCCCCCCGCATTATTCAATACAATCAATCACTACTCATCCTCAGTTCACTCGACTGGACCCGTGAAGCCCGCAAGTAGTTACGGCCCACCAAGATCGGGCTTCAACCTTCAGCAGCAGCCGCCGAGCCTGTCCCACCCCGTCTCTTTCCACTCGAGCAATACAGTCACCGCAGGGCTTGCAACAAGCATTCCATCCTCCGGCGGATCCCCCCTCGCCGCCCCAAACGTCAACTACGGCACACCCCTCTCCTTCACCGCCTTCAACACACCGTCCCCAGTATTGACTTATGGCGCACCAAACTTTGGCCCAGCAACCACCTTCATCTCGGCGTCAAACGTGGGTCGAGGTAATCTCTACAATCAACACAGTTTCCTATCTACATCGTATGGCAGTCCCCCAGCGTCTCCGTTATTCAATGGCCAGCCCGACGCCAGTGGTTACCAGAAACCAATAGAGACACCCATCCAATTATCAAGTTTCGCACAGTCTCAAGGAAACTCAGATTCTTCATCGATATTAGAGTACCCACTTCCCTCGATCAATGAATTGGCGCTGGATTCGACTCCGAACGTAGAACAGCATCAGCTTGACATGAAAGACAGCTACGGCAATCCTTTGGAAGGTGGTTACGATCAGAGATCATCGCCGACTGTCACTAATTACAACAGTGAAACTGTTGTCAACGGGGCATCGGCTGAGGCATTGACCGCAGCGTTGACGGCCCAAGGCTACAGCCAAGGCTACAATGACCAGCGATCCCCGGACTACAACGACCAACAGCTAACGGACGACCACAACCAAGCCTCGAATAACTTCGTCGCGACGAACACCCTCAACGTCGATCAGCTGACACAGTTGCATAACGCTGATAATGAACCAGCGCTGGCCCTTGCGCAGACCCTCTCCGCAGAAGGTGCGTCCGAAGGCTTCCAGATACAGGGATCGAAGGGGACTTACTCCCTGCAGATTCAATCGTCAAACGGTCTGCAACAGAACTCCGACGGCTCGATAAGGCACGATCAGCTTCTCTCAGACGGCCTTTTGCAAGATATTCTTCAGGCTATCGAGCAGCCAGGCGAACGCGGCAGAAACCAGTTGGTCGAGATCCAGGGTTCCCCCCAGGAGCAGCACCTCATGGAGATCCATCAGCAGGAGTACCAGCAGTCTCACGAGCACAATGACGATGACTTGGCTCATGCAGCGGCTTCCTCCATTGTTACAGCCACAATGAAAGGCAAGACCGAGGGAGTCATGAATCCGGAGGAGGTTGCCCTCTTCTTCAATAATAACTACACTGATGAGTCTACCAAGGAGGTCAGATCGACAGCCAACAGCGAGGGGAACAGCGAGGACTTGAAGAAAGTGAGTGAGCAGGAGACAACTGAGAAGACAACCGAGAAATCCTCGTGAAGCACGCTCAAACTACTCTATCGTTAATATTTATTTTTTTTGAAGAAAGAATACTGCAATCGTGTAATCATAGACAGAAAATTCAGGCAATGCTCTCGAGGAAGATGCTGCTAGATAGATTCTCATCAAAGCGGCATATCTTGTCTTCTATACCGCAACTTGCGTCAGCGGAAATGCGAGATATCATCCAACTTTCACCGGGCGCCGCGTAATCCACGTGGCCAACTTAACTCTTATATGGATCAGATCATCATTCTCAGATAATTCAGCGACGAGTTAATTATGTGTACGTTGGAGCTATTAATTATGTACACAACACTTCGAACATTAGATATCTGCCGGTTTTTTTCCAGTCTACTGGCTCGACCAAGATAAGGAAAAGCCAACGGAACTCAGGAGCATCAACTTTTTTCATCTACTGAACAAGCAAAGGGGAAGAACAATACGTTTAAAAAAATAATAAAATACCGAACGTATCGGGGACAATGAGATTTTGGTCTGCATGTGGGTCAACGGGTCAGTTTGAACGGCGAAAATTTTTCACAGTGAAGTGCACTGAGCGCGGATGAGCCCGGAGAAGCAAGGTGAAAGTTCAGTGTTGTCTCTGAAGGAGACGTGTTCCGTGAAAAAAGGAGTACCCAGTGAAAACCAGTCTCTCTCCATCAATCCACCAACTGGTCCAGCCATTTAAGTGGATGATTTTTTACGAACAGCCCTCGATGATGTACTTGGAATGAATTCCAATCGGAAAAAAAAACAACGAATTTCGATACCTAATAGGAAAGGTTCCGATCTAGAGTTCGGAATGTTTAATGATCGACTGCATAAACCCTGACACAATAAGCCATAAATGTTCCCCTCCCTGACAGCAACAACTAATCGTATATGTTTTTGTAGATCTTATTTATTTTGTTTTTTTTATGGAGACCGTATTTATCACACGTGTGGAGGATGGGGTCTAATTTGGGATTTGTATCCGCTCGACGAAAGCGATACTTCGCGGTGAAGAGGTGAAGCTTGGCACGTCCATTTGGGTTGAATATGCAATCATTTGAATAATAAGTTATTCTAGGGAAATCGTTGGAACACATTTTTTGTTAACTTTTCTCGTTAAATCTGTTGCGAAATCTGAGTTATTACGTTTTGCCACTTCACCGTGGGGTTTGCACGGATTTCGTCAGTTGGATATGTAACATTGTGCTCACGTTTACACGCATGGTGATGCTACTCTGTAGATATATTATACATGTTTATGAAGGAAATTGAGTCAATACCATCCGCGTGGAACGTGTACATCTGAGTTAATACTCTGTAAATATAAATGGAGAGTTGAATTGAGTAAAATGTGTCGTATTTTTCCCCCTTTCCCCATTTTCTTTCTTTATTGGGTAATTTATTTTTTTTCAATTTCCGATTCGGTAACTTACATAATTGTGGGCAGGTGAAGCGTCTCTTCTTGGGTCTAGGGGCTTCTTCAGCGTATTCCGAGTTCGTCTACCTGATTCTGCAGATTTTCTGATATTCACGCGGGGAGGGGTTTTATTGAGTATCACGGGAATTTTTCCCGTTCTTACACTGTTAGAAATTTCTTGAAATTTCAGTCAGCGTCGTATGAATTTTCGATGGTGTGAGGTTCAATTCAAATTTAAATGAAAGCGTTCAGTAAATTTGTTATTCATCTTGAAAATTCAAGAAAATTGGGTTTTTCATGTGAAACAATCGTAGATTTTTCAATGAAAGCAATCTCATCGTGAAAATTGAACATCCCATAAAATTCAATTTTTAATAGATTGAGAATTCAGAAAAGTGGTTGCGTGAATTTTCAAAATTTTCAAGATTTTTCAGTGCCGTATGGATCTGACAATCGAGAATTACCTGAATATTCGAGAAATTAACTGACTCGTCAGTGAAGAAATTTACAGAAATTTTCTAACAGTGTATATGACATTTTCGGTTATAATACCCCGAGAGCTTTAAAGTGGTCGAGTATTAAAAATTTTAGAAATTTTATTGGGTAACATCAATTTTTCTTGTACTTGAATCAATTTTTCTCTGAAATCCCTAGAAATTTCATCAAAAAGCCGTAGAATTTTTTTTAGATGGTCGATTGTGATTTTTTGCAACATTTGCACTCTAATTTTTCTAAAGAATAGAAATTTCTCACCATGCACTTTTGAAGACTGAGAGAAAAATATATTTCCTCGAACTAGTTTTGATTGAACCAAAAAAATAAATCAGATTAGGGAATCATCAGAAAAAATGTTAAATGAAACCGACGATTTTGAAACTTTTATTGTCTTAACCGAATGAAGTATTCAAAATCTAGTAGAATTCCGTTAATTTTTACAGCAATAAATACTTGTAAATTTATTGACAAACTGTCTCATGGATCTAATCATCAACAGTGCAATTACCTATTCGATGTTTTCATAATTGGTGAGTTTTTCTTAAAACTATTATCCATTATCATATTCTCAAGTCCCCGACAGTCAGTGAAATGAAGACTTCAGTTTCAATTGGAGTCGAAATAAAACGATAATTGGTAAAAGTAGCTCGAATGTGCACGAGTGAGCGAGAGAGCATGTCCGAGGAAATGGAAAGAGAAAATTCAGTTGATTTTATGAAAATTATCGAATGGTCCGATAATTTTTGGCGCTCCTCACCTCAAATTTCACTCGATACCTTTTTTAATTATCCAACCTGCAATCCCACGTTTCATTACATTCCGAAATATAATCTCTAACGAATATACAATTACACGCGGTGATTCATAAATTCATTTAATACATTACAGCAGTGATTTTTCACATGCTCCTCTCTCCGCGTATTAGAGCGTCAGGGATTCACACTCACTCAGCTCACCCAACCAATAGTAATAATTTTTTATAGGCTCATTCAATTTAATGACTAAATGCACGCAGCGAGGTTCATCACCATCAGATAATTGAGGTTAGCATAAAAACTGCTTTCAATTTCATTAATAGTTTAGTTACTTATTAGAATCTATTGTTTGTTTTTTTATTATAGTCTTGAGTCACAAGAGTCACTGACCCAGATCACCTCATGGGAAGAGTTTCGTTTTTATTCGAATGCTCAACATAAGATGATAATTCGGAAAATTTATACAATTTACACATTAAAAAAAGTGAGTCTGAAGGAAATGGAAAGAAGAAAACAGGTGAATTCTATAAAACTTATCAGATCGTCCAATAATTTTTGGTGCTTTTCGCCCCAAATTTCACTTGTAGCTCTATTTTTTCTAATTGTTCGGCCTCATACCCCACGTCTCTATTATACTCAACACTATAATCGCTAATGCATATATAATGAATAATTCGTGGTCATTCATAATTTCAGACAATAAACTACAACATCGCCTTTTTCATATTCTCCTCTCTTCGCGTAATGGAACGTCAGTGAGTCACACTCACTCAGCTCACTCGACCGATAGTGATAATGTTAATTGACTCATTCAATTTAATGAATAAATGCACACAGCGAGGTTCATCACCATGAGATGACTAGGTTAGCATAAAAAATGCTGTCAATTTCAATTATAGATCAGTTAGTTATTGGAATCTATAGCCTGTTAATTTGCGACAAAACTGGCGTGCAAAGTTCGTCTCATAATATCTATTATATATTTTTTAAAATGATTATTGACATCTATTATATTCTTCAGCCATTGAGCTGGATCACTGATGTGAAGAGTTTGGTGTTTATTCGAATGCTTCAAACCACATGATAATCGGCCCGAGTCGAGGATTTGGTTCTGATTGGACGTACACAGGTCTTTCAAGATCTCTCCAGACCTAGATGGACCTGGTAAGTCCTAATCAGTTCTGCGACGTACTTTTCCAGAGACCATTCGAATCCTCAGTTCTTTTCGGTCCTGAGAAGTCCTCCTCGATGCTACCGAGAACGCGTGATTTTACGAGCGGGTGAAGGGGAAGGC
>NW_021680425.1:623332-627370 GCF_001412515.2 Diachasma alloeum
AAGCCTCCGCATACATGCATCTCCCCTCCACCCTCCCGTGAAATGTCGATTTTCGAGATTAAAAAAAAAACAATAATTGCATTTTTTATTTCAATAACGCATGAGTAAATAGGGATATGAACGCAGATTTAATATAGGCCCATAGAATTACGGGGACCGGCAAGGATTTGGAAAGTCTGAATGCAAGTCCTGCTTACACCTAACAAGTGCTGAAGTGGGACATAACCAGAGGTAGAAAGGTCTCGGAAGCACTTGGGAAGAGGCTTCCCAAGACCTATCCAGTTCTGAACGGAGAGACTCAAGTAGAATTTGTCAGGTCCAATTATTCGACTCGGGGGGGAAAATTTATTCAATTTTCCCTTTAAAAAAAGTGAGTCTCAAGGAAATGAAAGAGGAAAGCAGGTCATTTCTATAAAACTTACCAGATGGTCCAATAATTTTAGGTGCCCCTCGCCCAAAATTTCACTCCTACCTATATCTTTTCTGCTTATCCAACCTGATATCCGACATTTCATTATATCTGAAAATATAATCTCTAATGAATATACAATTAGAACACGTGGTCATTCATAAATTCAGAGAATACATTACACCAGTTAATTGTTCACATTCTCCTCTCTCCGTGTATTATATCGTCAGTGATTCACATTAACTCAACTCACTGGACCGATAGTGATAATTTTATATTTACTCATTCAATTTAATGAATAAATGTACGCAGCGAGGTTCATCACCGTAAGATGATTGGTGTTTGCATAAAAAGAACTTTCAATTTCATTAATAGTTTACTAACTCATTAGAATCTATTGTTTTTTTAAAATTATATTCTTGAGGGTTTTGTTATTATTTGAATGCATCGGATAAGATGATAATTCGGAAAATTTATTCAATTTTCACATTAAAAAAGTGAGTCTCAAGGAAACGAAAGAGGAAAGCAGGTCATTTCTATAAAACTTATCAGATGGTCCAACAAATTTTGTTGCCCTCGCCCAAAATTTCACTCGTACCTACACCTTTTCTGCTTATCCAACCTGATATCCGGCATTTCATTATATTCGAAAACATAATCTCTAATGAATATACAGGTAATACATTACAGCAGTAAATTGTTCACATTCTCCTCTCTCCATACATTAGAACGTCAGTGATTGCCTCTCGCTCAGCTGTCGATAATTTTTTATTGATTCATTCGATTTAATGAATGAACGCACGCAGCGAGGTTCACCGCGAGATGATTAGGGTTAGTATAAAAGTGCTTTTAATTTCAGCCTTTTCTTTCAGTGCGGAAGCCGGGCATTATATCAGCAGTGGAGATACTCCAGAGATAGTGAAGGAGAATGTACGAGGGGGAATTAGCTGCGTTGCCTCTAAGTAGGATTACGTTTATGTAAATGAACCGCCTATCCCATCATACGGGCGTTAGGCTTTGCTTTTCTCCATTTTATATTGTCCCTCTTCCGAGTATACCCTCAGACCCCGACTCTCACATTTCAGTTAATTTGCACACATCCGAACTTGACAATTTTCCTCGTTGTTCTGTCCCCATTTTTTACTTTTTATTCATTAAATATTTTTTTAACTGAGTACGGTCGCAGGACAGAGACCAAAACAAACAGTAATAATTCCAGTGTTCTGTGTAAATATTGTTTGACGAGTAAACGTCGTGGGTGCTCAAATAGTGAAACGAAAAACGCTGAGCGATAATTGCATTGGCCAAAAGAAAAGAGTTCTTTCCTCCTATTCTCAGGGATAAATGAGAGGACTTGCAATGGCAGTTATTTCGTTAACGATACGTACATAGGGGGAGCAGTGGTAAATTCCCACGGAGATACCGTTCACTCCTTCCGCCAACTGGATTCAACTTTCAGTTTTTATTGTTTTATCTTCTTCACGTCGGGCCAAGGACGTTGGATCGGAAATTGTGTGGATCAACGTTGAGGAAACAATGAATGAAATTTCATGGATAGGTGATTGGTAATTTCCAGGGGTGACATTGAGTTCTATTTAGGGGATAGAATGGTAAAATTTCAGGTGTAAATGAAAATTAAATGAAATTCCTCATTTTTGAGCAGGAGGAAGACGAAAATTTCTCTTGAATTTTCAATCTAAGCATGAGGACTCAATACCAGATTCCGGCGAATTTTAAATAACTTGAATATTCATGAATCTATTGACCCGAAATTTTCCGATTTCTATCAATTTTTTTCAATAATTGATCGGAAATATACAATTGTAATTGATTTTTCTATAGAATTTTGAACTTTCAATGACAGACTTGTTTGAAATTCAAGGCGAACTGTAATGTGATAAAAAATTCAAATAGGGGTACCGAGAATTTTTGTCAATAATTATTGATAGAGTAAAAGATAAAGACTGTTGGGAACAAAATTGAAATTTGGGACAGTAATTTTCAGGGAAGTGTCATTGGATTCCATTTAAGAGGCATAAAATGGTGAAGTTTCAGATTCCGATGGAAATTCAATGAAATTCCGTCGAATTTTGAATAAATTGAATATTCAGGAATCTATTGACCCGAAATTTTCCGATTTCTATCAATTTTTTTCAATAATTGATCGGAAATATACAATTGTAATTGATTTTTCTATAGAATTTTGAACTTTCAATGACAGACTTCTTTGAAATTTAAGGGGAACTGTAATGTGATAAAAAATTCAAATAGGTGTACCGAGAATTTTAGTCAATAATTATTGATAGAATAAATAGATAAGGACTGTTGGGAACAAAATTGAAATTTGGGGCAGTAATTTTCAGGGAAGTGACATTGGATTCCATTTAAGAGGCATAAAATGGTGAAATTTCAGATTCCGATGGAAATTCAATGAAATTCCGTCCATTTTTGAATAAATTGAATATTCAGGAATCTATTGACACGAAATTTCCCGATTTCTATTAATTTTTATTCAATAATTGAACAGAAATATACAGTTTTAATTGATTTTTCTATGAAATTTAGAATTTTCAATGACGCACGTATTTGAAATTCAAGTAGATCTGAAATGTGACAGAAAATTCAAAGAAGTATACTGAAAATTTCAGCTAACTGTGTACTAAAGATTACTGTTAGGAAAAAAATTGCCATTTCGACTAGTAATTTTCAATTTTCAGGGAAGCCACAATAGATGCTATTTAGGGTAAAAAAATCATGAAATATCAGGTTTCATTGATACTTAATAAAATTCTATATTTTTGAGCCGCAGCAACACGAGAATTCCCCAACATACTTCAATTTTCAATGAAAACATGAATATTCAGCACGAAATTGACGCCAATCATTATAATAATTGGCATCGAATAATCGACCTGAAATTTACACTTTTCATTGTTTTATCCATGAAATTTTGAATTTTCAATGACGGAATTCCCTCAAATTTTAGTGCAACTACAAGTTAATCATTATTTTCCAAAACCCGTATCGCATAATTTCCATCCAAATCTTTCAGCAGCGGTGATTTTTACTCATTTATTCCATTTTGTTAATATTCATTAAAGCAGAGGGGAATTTTTTTATACACCTTCAGAAACACCGAGAATGAACTTTTATTACAACAAACGAGAATTCACGGGGTTTTAAATTTTATTCGCATTAACTCGAGGGAGGGGGCTTGTTTGAATATTCTCGGAGGCTTTATCTCCTGGCTGCGGCTAAATGGCATTAATCCATGTTAAATCCCCAGTTCGAAGATTGGGCAGAGTAGTACAATTTTATTTTATTTTTCATTGTCTTCTCTTTTTATCGAGAACTATAGAATTCTGCGGAAATGGAACAATCGGTTTAAAATGAAAAAAAGGAGAGAAGAACGAGAGATGGAAAGAAGCTAAAAGGCTATATAAGAAGAAGACGGAGGTAAAAAAAGAGGTAGTATGATGGGAGAGGTTCCAAGAGGAATTCTACATAAAAATCGGTGAAATATGCATAGCCGTTACGAGGAGAATGAGGAAAGGAGCTCTCGAGGGAAAACGGAATCCGGAATCCAAGAGAGTTTTGCGGATGGGAGATGAGTAGGGCCGGGGGGGGGG
>NW_021680425.1:627380-642325 GCF_001412515.2 Diachasma alloeum
GGGGGGGGGGGGGGATACAGAAAGAAGTCGAGATAAATAAAGGCAGAGTGCATGAACATCTTGCCTTAGAACCAAAATCAAACTTTGGTGTTGTGTCCCAGTGAAAACTGAGGCATTTCTCTGCAGTCGTTTGCCCGCGCACGCATATTTTTACGAGGAAACCGGAGAATTTTCAAGACTTTGATCTTTGGTTTTTCACTGAAAAATGCGGTTTTACTGAAAAGTCCGATCTTAAGCCTGTCAAAAGATTGGAGAAATCAAGTTCTCTTCTTTTAGTGGAATCACTTTTTAGTTAGGTACTGTTATAAAAAATGTCAATTAATCTTCAGATGAATAGAAATATGTATTCTAAAGACAACACAGCAAAAACGAATGTCTGAATTTCACACACCTTTTGTAGACATTTTTCAGACACTAAAAAACGGCTGAATAAAACGAAAATGTGTCTGAATTTCACACATGAATTAAGATGTTTGGGCACCTGTTCGTCTGAAATTCAGACACATTCCCATTTTATTCAGACGTTTTTTAGTGTCTGGAAAATGTCTACAAAAGGTGTGTGAAATTCAAACATTTGTTTTTGCTGTGAACCCGAGCGGAAATTCAAATCAGGAAAGCCTGAGTGAGAGCCTGATCAGTAAAAATTGACTTTGATCAGAAATGTAACGCTTGTTTGTATCCATGCCTGGTCAAAATTCTAGAAGCTGATTTTTCCGAACAGTACCGGATTCGATACGAATCTAGTCGAGATTTGACTGATCAAAATGGGATTACAATTCACTCCACCACATTGGATCCAGATACTCCATTCAGAATCTCATGAGATCCTGATCCGAAAGTCTAATCGATATATTTTGATCAGTATTGAACCTAAAACTCATCCAGACCCAAACTAACGGAGTGAAATTTCCACTCGGGAGCACGGAGAGAAATATTCAGTAAAAATCACGGAACAATTCACGTAATCCGCACTGGGGAATCGTTTTCCGTCAATTTTTATAGGAATGGAAGAGAAAAAATCTGAAACGTTCAGTGAACTTTCAGGTTCATCACCGAACAAAGTACGAAATTGTCACGTAATTTTTGCTGGAGAAGTAAAATCTTACAGAAGCTTCCCGACTTATTATGCCTCCAAAATAAAAAATTCTCGAACGTTCAACAATTTTTATGAAGCTGGTGAGTAATTTCTGCGTTCCATTCCGTAAAATTTTTCAATCTTTGGGAAAAATTACAGAACTACTTGTTGTCCCCACAACAAATCGTAGAATTTACGTGGCGATTCTTACGATTTCGGTTCCGACTCACTTTTTATTGAATTTTACTTCGCTCGCAGATTACGTTTCGAAACGTAATTTTCACATTTTATTTCTCGTAATTTTTATTGAATTTTTCTCTCCGTGAAGTTGTAACGAATTTCGGAATTTTGAATTTTCCATGAAATTTCGGTGGAACTATAATTTGATCATAATTTCCAAGAAGTATACCGGAAATTCCAGTCAAAACTTATTGGACTAGCGATTTTTCCTTATTTCTTCCATTTTTTACAATATTCATTAAAGTGGAGGGAAATTTTTTGTGTAAATCTTCACGGAGTCTTGAAGTTTATCCGCATTATTTCTGATGTTTGCCCCAGTAAAAATATTGTAGAGAAAGAAAAATTGAACGAGAATTATCCAGAAAATTGCGGCAAATTTTACTATACAAATTACCCTCAGGGTAAGTGAATTTTTCCGAGTCAGCGGAGAAAAGGACCTAAAAACGGATTCCGCTCGACGATGACTTCACTTTTTTAACATTTTTCCTCCAACTTTTTCCTCCGTGTGAAGCAATGAAGTTCTCTCCCTTTAATAGAATTACCTTTCAGTTGAATACTGTTATAAGGAACATCAATCTTCAGATGACTAGAAATATTCTAAAGACAAGCTGTAGTGAAATTTCGACAATCAGGGACTTAACGAGATAATTATACGTCTCAATCGGTGGAGGACTCCTGCACATGATTAAGACTGCTCCAGCCCAACAGGTTAGAAAATTTCCACACACGGCTTTTCTTCCTCGTGTGTTATTAATAAAGAAAGATGAAGCTTGATTCATAGCGTTCGATGATACATCACTTCATTTATCAATTTCTAATATTTGTCCACGTCAGGAGGTCGAAGCAGTCGAGTTCTCTTAACCTCCTCTCCCTTTAATGGAATCATCTAGTTGAATACTGTTATGAGGTATATCAATTAACCTTCAGATGACTGGGGATTCTATGAAGACACGTTGTAATGGAATTTCGGTAATCAGGGAATTAATGGGATGATTATACGTCTCAATCAGTGTCGTGCTCTTGCACATAGTCGATGCTGAACCGTCCTTGACACGATATGTTCAGGAATTTTAAAGGGGCGACTACTATGAATTTTAAAAGTCACGGGCGATTGGAGATTTCTCATGCATTGGAGTTATATATGATTTAGTGATGCCGTCGAGACTAGTCGGGAATTATTTTGAGAGATCATCACGGTCTGGAAAGACATAAAAAATTTTGGAATCGACGCAATCTCGAAAGACATTGGAACGCCGCATCTTGTCACAATTCCGGGAGGATTTATCTTGCCTGCATCTCAAGATTTTCGGTTTTTTAAGTTCACGAGACAATACTTTGGAGGGATTGTCTCGATATCAGTGAACGCGGAAATTTTTGGTTTCGTCTGAGTTTTGAAATACGCAGTATCGACTTTTGTCGTAATGACTCCGAGTCAATTTATCTCACCTCGGTTTCCAGTTTTTCGTGTTTTTGATGTGTAGAACATCGAGACGAGACAGAGCGAGACAAAAACCGAGATTTTACATTGAAAATACGAAAAATGTGAGACCGAGATGAGATAAATTGACTCGGAGTCATCTCGAGAGGAGCCGATACTGCTTATTTCGAGACTGAGACGAGACCAAAGATTTCCATGTTCATTGAGACCGACCCCATCTCTCCAAAGTATTGTCTCGTAAAGTCTCTCGCGGCATCACTACTGCAATCAAAATGTGATAAAAATTTCCAAGAAGTGCAGCGGAAATTTCAGTAAAAATGTTTTAACAGTGATCCCAATTCCCAATACCAGCTCATCTCCCTTTAACCCCGTCTCCATCACTCATAATTAAGGTTTGGAACTCCTGCGTTTTTGATAGTCACTAAAAATGTCGCCGAGGGTCTACCAGAAGTGGTTAAGGAGTTTCGACAGTCTACGGGATTTTCCCAGAGTGGTGTATGGCGCGACTTTTCGACAAAGGAGAGTGGGCGGGGGTGAAAGAAGGGCGAAGGGGTGCTGGCAGTGGCAGCAGCGCTGGGCCGGGGAGGNGGGGGGGGGGGAGGGGAGGGAAGCTGTGTGGATGAGGAGAGAGTTGCGTATACCTCCTTAACGCTCCTCTGGCGATATTAGCAATACTCGGAGGCTCATAAAGTCGAGCGTAGCGCAATTCGAGTCACTTTGCGAACCCTTTATACACTCGGGCATTTTCTCCTCTCCCCCATTTTCTCATTCGTTGAGAAGCTAGATTCACAGAACTGGAATACACCGACTCGACGTAACCCAATGGGTGAGGAGGAAATTATTTTCTCGAGGAAAATGTACACCATTGGGACTGTGATTTTCTCCCCTTTTTTTCTCGCTTGTGTTGGTAATTAACGTTTGATCTTTCGATACTATATTGTTAATTTTAATTAGGTTCTTTTTAGCTTGACACCGTTTGCATTGTTAAGGAGTCAAGCAAGTTTTTTTTTAATATTCTGAAGAACTACTCGAACTGTTGTGTTTAGTATCATGGAAGTAATGATTGTTGTTGTTAATAATTTATTTAATAATACATTTCAATTTTTTTCATTGCGATTTCAACATTTCACGGACGCACTATTCATTTCATCTTTTGTCAGTTGCGCCTGATGTCGAAATCTCCCAATTTGATGAGGTGAAAGTGAATGACAATACCTGGAAATTCAATGAAAAATGTGAGAAGTAGAAAAAAGGCAGTACTAATTATCGAAGTAATTAGTTACTCAACAGCACGCATTCTATTGCGATTGAATAATAAATAGGGCCATTAATTTCGGGGATATTTCCCTCTATTGACGATTGCTGGGATCATGAGATTTTTTTTCGAAGAGTTGACGTGAGGTCGAAGGTCAACATTTTCAGGCGAGCCAGATTGAATTTGTTTAAAGGGACAAAATTCATGAAACTTACATTTTCACTGAAAATTTAATCGAATTCCTAATTTTTGAGCAGCAAAAAGATTATTATTCCAAACCTTATGTAAATTTGTAATAGAAGTATAGATGGTATGGATATTTAGCACAAAGTCACACGGAATTTTCAATTTATTTCGGTGATTTCGAGCCTCACGGGAGGTGATTTCATGATTTCAAATGATTTCATTAATTCGAAATCAGTGATTTCAGAAAAATGAAGTTAATAAATAATAGAGGTGGAGGAAAACGGGTTGTGTCACATTATGAAAATCAAAACTGGCAACTCATAACGAATTCGTTTGATTCCACTCCGCCAATCTTGGGCTAATGACGATGAAAAGCGGTGCATTTTACCATTTTACTATGGCAGTGGATACGGCATTTTATTATCATCGTTGGCAGGCGTGTCAATTTCAAAATCACGAATTGCTTGCATGGTTCGCACTACGCCAGTGCTCCACTAATTTCGGCGATTTTATTGAATTCAGACGATTTCACGTGCACTGAGAGAAATATTCAGTAAAAATTTCGGAACAAGTCCCGTAATCCGGAATGGAGAATCGTTTTCCAGCAATTTTTATAGGAATGGAACAGAAGAAATCTGAAACGTTTAGTGAATTTTCAGGTTCATCACCGAACAAAGTACGAAATTGTCACGTAATTTTTCCCGAAGAAGTAAAACCTTACAGAAACTTTCCGTCTTATTATGCCTCCAAAATCAAAAATTCTTGAACGTTCAACAATTTTTATGAAGATGGTAAGTTATTTCTACGTTTCGTTCCATAAAATTTCTCAATCGCTGGGGAAAAATTACGGAACTACTTGTCCCCACAGCGGTGAGTCATCAGACGGGTAGTCAAATTTTACGAAACAAATCGTAAAATTTACGTGACGATTCGCAAAATTTCAGTTCCGACTCACACTTTTTATTGAATTTTACTTCGCTCAGGGATAACGATTCGAAACGTAATTTTTACGTTTTATTTCTGGCAATTTTTATGGAATTTTTCTCTCCGTGTGATTTCGGAGATGATTTCGAAAATGATTTCGGCGATTTCACGTGATTTCGGGAGTGCGTAGCCCCTCAAACAAAATACATAAAAATTTCCTGTGAATGAGTGATAGTGAAAAATGTCACCATTTTTTCCTTGAAATTTCAGAAGTAATTTTCTAACAGTGCAGCGTAAGTCAGCCTCTTTCCAAACAACAGAAATGAAAATACTGTTGACCATAGTTTGTTTTACAAACTGCATTTTGCAGACGTGGACTCCGGCTGGCCGTTAATTAACCCATGGGTCCCGTAGCGTCAAATAAATTTCGGTTAGAACGTGAGAAGCAACAAATCTCAGTCAGGTGGTTTCTCTCCTCGTAGGGTATGCTCAAGTTGCGTCGTTTCTCTGGCACGATATGCGGGTGTAACTCCCCTCTCCCACTCTTTATCCAACTCACCCTCTTCTCATCAGTTTTCGAGGAGGTGTGAGAGAGACATCAGCGTTGTATCAGAGCCCCCCCCCCCCCNCCCCCCCGCCCCGGCCATCAAGCGACGATGAGTACTTGCCAACCGTTGAGGATAGTGGGTGTGTATACGTGTGTATAAAGGGAACTGAGTAAAGACTGAACGGGGCGAGAGTGAGAGGGAGAGTGCAGGGCCTATTCTAGCAGCCGCCGGCATTCGCGCGCGCCTTCTAATTAGAGAAATTTAAATTCATAGCCGTCACCCTGGGCTCAGTACAGCGACTCTCCTCCCCCCCCCGCCGTGGCTAAACCATTCTCGACGTCTTCTTTTTCTCCTTCACCCTCGGCGCTTCCCTCATTCCTTCTCATTTTTTTCATTCACTTATTTATTCTCTCACTTATTTATTCTCCTCAGTCTCCCCACACACCGTCTGGATTGTAGATATCTCGACCGTTTGTAGGAGTTAATTTCGAATCAACTATCGCTCGCTATCGGATGGATACTGAAAAAAATGTTTGATTTTCTGGGACATGTGACGGGTTTTAAGGAATCTGTGACCTGGATAGTGAGTACACTGTTAGGAATTTTGTGAAATTTTATGGAAGATATGGCGGTAATTCTCATGGGAGTGACATTGAATACGATTTAGGGGGACAATGGTGGGGAATTTTTAAGCTTTAGGTGGAACTCAAGGAAATTAATGAGTTTTCAGCGGGAGTGAGAAGGAAATTTCATAACTTGACTGAATTTTCAATGGAACATGAATACTCAGAAGCAAAATTACATGAATTTCCGATTTTTCCCTGAATTTCTCTGATTTTTCCGAATTTTTACGGAATAATTGAACTGAAAAATCACGTATTTTATTGATTTTCAGATCATTCAAACAGAAAATCAATGGGATATTTGAATGTTTAATGACAAGATTTCCTGAAATTTCAGTGGTAAGCAAAAAATTATACCTTAATTTATGATTTCACAGGTTTTAAAATAAAATGTTCAAAAGTCTTAATTTGAAACCTAAAACTCTGAAGTTGAGACTTTCGAAAGTCTACATTTGAGAATTGGAAATCGCAATTTAAGTCTTTTGAATGTTTCCAGTTGAAACTGAAAGGGTTCACGTTGAGATTTCAAGGATTTCAATTCGAGACTTGCGGAGGTCTCAATTTGCGACTTTTTAGGACTTTAAGTTAAGACGTTCGGATTTCAATTTGAAATTTTTCTCCAAGTTAAATTTTGAAGGTCTTGACTTAAGACTTTCGAAAGTCTTAATTTGAGATTTTTCTCAATCTCTACTTGAGACTTTTGGAATTCTCAACTGAAATAAATTTGGAAGTTGAAATTGGAAGATTTCAAGTTGAGATTTCAAGGTTTCAATTCGAGACATGCGAAGGTCTCAATTTGAGACTTTCATAGACTCAACATGAGACTTCTTAATGCTTCAAGTTAAGACGTGCACAAATGAATTTGAAATTTTTCTCCAAGTTGAATTTTGAAAGTCTCGACTTTCGAAAGCCGTTGTTCAAAACTTTTATCAGTCTCTATTTGAGACTTTTCCAAGTACCAACTAGAGACTTTTCAAAGTCTCAATTTAAGATTTGCAAATGTCTCAAATATAAAGATTTTCTTTGTGTATTGTTCTCCGTTTCAGAAAAAATTCCTAAACGTTGAGTAATCATTCACATTCTTTGAATTGAATTAATGAACAATTTTGATTACATTTCTAATGCGATGGCTCTGATTTTCCGATGGCGCCACTGGCGATTTCCAATCCCATTAACATCTCAAACAAGAAAGATGATCTCAGAATCCAGTTCAATATCTCCAATTTGCAGAATCCCCACCGCCTCGTTCATGTGCAAATGTATCGTTGATGTATATGTATCACAGTTCGGTCAGGAAAACGTCGCGCTCTGAGAGCTTATCTCGAAGGGGCCAAAGCGCGATGCTAGGACCCCGCACCAACTTGCACTTGTGCCACTCAGCGGGGGGTGATTTTTTGCCGGTGACTGTGCGCCGACTAAAAGCCTTTATAAATCAGAAGAAGTAAAGGCGGCCAACGGCGATCGTGTTTGAGAGTGCTCTCGCTTTCAAACTCTTACGAAAGTGACCTTTAGTGTCTACACATATGGCTTCAAACACCTCATTCTAACGATTTCCGCCTGGATGTATTTTCAGAAAGAAGTTCCTCGCGCCTTTCATTTTTTGCCTCAAGAACATTTGCGACACGACTCAGCATTCATTTTGAGTGGGACGACTCGATGATTTTCAATGAGGTTTGACACACACACCGAGGAAACTTTCATGGTGAAAAATACAGAACTCCATGAATCACGGGAGTTGAAGAAATCCTCAATATTTCAATAACGGCTTGAATTTTGGAACTTTTTTTATCGTTATTTTACATCGCTTCGAACCGATTGCGGTACGCTGCGATGATGATCAAGACTTTAAATGGTTAGATCTCACCATTACCCGGCCAGGTTTTGAACTCAGAACCTTTCGCATGTGAGGCAACGATCTGACTCACTGCGCCAAGTCACCGGGCAGAATTTTGGAATTCACTGTAAGAATTGAACATCACATTTAATTGAATTTTCAATCGATTGAGAATTCAGACGAGTCGTTACTCAGGTATGGATTTCCGGTCCATGCGACCGGAAATTTATACCTGGACAGTTTTATAGAAAATTCAAGAAATTAACCAATCTTTCAATAATAAAATATGTCAGGAGGTGCGGTAGTGACTCGCACCGAGTGAGAGCGCACCACACGGAGAAAATTATTTGGTGAATTTCAACAACTAGTTTGCGCGATCTACGATATGTTGTTTTTATGTAATAAAAATTTCAACACATTTCACTTAATTTTTCTGTCCATTT
Source organism: Diachasma alloeum (assembly GCF_001412515.2). NCBI lineage: Eukaryota > Metazoa > Arthropoda > Insecta > Hymenoptera > Braconidae > Diachasma > Diachasma alloeum. Next base: position 635,947 of record NW_021680425.1, read on the forward strand.
CAAGAATATTGTCCTTGGAAATTAATAAAATCATATATTGATTTCAATGAAAATACCTTAATCGGTTGATATACATAATACATTTATTCCGAATATATTGTCAATTAGAATCAAATAAAGTATTCATTATATTAAAATGAAGGAATATTGCATTTTAATGAACGATTTAATTTAAGAAGAAAACATTTTTTTACATTTAAAAAACTATTTAATGCCAATTCAAACGAACCATTTGAATGAACCCATTAATTTAATTCAAATAAACTTCATTGAATTCTAATAAACCATTTCTTTGGGTGTATAGACACCTTGAGCCACAAAAAATGCAAATTTTTTCCCTTTCTGCACGACGTGAAGAATTGAATGCAAATAAACATAATTTCTTTTTCTTTCGCCAGTTATTTCCTCTGGCGCCATTGGTGACACTGGCCACAGTATGGAAGCGTAAGTGCGTAATTGCAAAATATGAAAATTCCAAGACTTTTCACTTACAATTTTTCTATTCATTTCAAGAACATTCTCTTTGCAAATGAATAAACTCATATATTTATTTCAATGAAAATCCTTTATTCACTTGACCCAAAAATTGATTAAATCAAAGTGAAGGAACATTACATTTTAATGAACGATTTATTTCCTAATTAATGAAGCCTGCTTCTGCCATAAAAAGAAAACATTTTTTTATATTTAAAAATCTATTCAATGTCAATCCAAACGAACGATTTGATTGAACCCATTAATTTAATTCAAATAAACTTCATTGAATTCTAATAAACCATTTCTTTGGGTGTATAGACACCTTGAATCACAAAAAAATGCCAATTTTTTCCCTTTCTGCACGACGTGAAGAATTGAATGAAAATAAATATAATTTCTTTTTGTTTCGCCTGTTATTCCCTCTGGCGCCATTGGTGACACTGGCGACAGTGTGGGAGCGTACGTGTGTAAAGCGATGGGGAAAGGGGATTCCCTGGTTACCGTTGCTATTGCCCGGTTATTCTTGGTCGGATGGGCTCGGAAAACGCAGAGCGCATCTGTTGCCAAATTATTTTGTCCATAGGGCTGTGAAAAATTTTTCAACACGGCACCAATTATTATTGTTCCGGGTTATGTTATAACTGAATTATCGTGTGTGCGCAATGCTAATTGATTTCATTCCGCGTTATATGTGCGTGGAAAGGCCGCGTGTTGGCTTCAATCGGTTAAATTATGTTTTTGAAAATTGATGAAGGCCCACACAATGCACACGAGTCAATTCAAGTGGCACCATGGGAGATTGATTTTCATGGGGGAATTTTTGGAGAAAGTTGGAGGTATTTGTTCGTGTATATGAAGGCTCCACTCATGGACGATTATTTGATGATTTATTCCGGCGTAAAACTATAATGATTCATTAAATTTAATAAGTTTCACCGGATAATTGTACCATTTCACTGTCTATTTGCGGTGGAAAGGTATTTAGGTTAAATACATTGTGAAATATCACATTCTTGGGCACTTTTGGTATTGTGTATCAGAAGGTTGGAAAGGGGATATAATGTTTCTTCTTGCGAGGATATACGAAACGTTGTACTGGAGTAGGGTAATAAGTAAACCATCGCGGGGATAATCCAGCGGAGGGAAGATGGACGATCCGCTGATTCGGGAGACCGTGTATTTGTCCATTACTCGATGGACGAGCACATGGCCTTGCACTGGTTACTCCGGCGTCTTGGAGGACGTCCTGAATACTTTTGATGCGGTAGAAGACGTCTGTGGCAAATTGCGTATCTGGAATTGTATATCATGAATGTTGAGAAGAGTTGTATGGTAGAGATAAGATAGGGCAAGGGCAGGTGTTGAGGTGTATCCCTAGAAAACACGTTTTTCTTAGGATTGGCCTCATGTTTTTCATAGATAATGTTTATGGCAGTCCTCAGCTGTTGAAAAATATGCTAACTAACTGTACTGCACAGTCTAGGAGATTATAAATAGTTAAATGCACGGAGAGAAATATTCAAGAAAAATTACGGAACATTTCACGTAATCCGCAAGCGAGAATCGTTTTCAGTGAATTTCTGTAGGAATATAACAGAATAAATCTGAAACGTTCAGTAAATTTTCGGGTCTGTCACCGAAAAAATACGAAAAAGTCACGTAATTTTTCTGGAAGTTGTAAAATCTAACAGAAACTTCAAGATTTATTATGCCTCAGAACATGAAAATTCTTGGATGTTTAAGAATTTTTACGAAAAGTTCCGGAAAAATTACGGACTGTGTTGTTAAAATCTCCCCCTTACGGTGACTCATGGCTAGCCGTAAGGCGTCAGATGGATGAGTAATTTTTACGGAACAGATCGTAGAATTTACGTGACGATTGACACTTTTTATTGAATTTTACTTCGCTCCCAGATTACGTTTCGAAACGTAATTTTTACGTCTTTTTTCTGGTAATTTTTATTGAATATTTCTCTCCGTGTGGGGGCTTTTAACGCGAGCCATGGCCAAACGGGGATTGTGCGTCCCCCGAACTCGATTTTTCCATCTTGTGAGAAGACGGTTCTTACGATCAATAAAGGTATTTATCAATAATTTTAAGTGTCTCTGAATTTTAAGTGTCTCAGTTCACCTAGAGTCCCTATTTTTTAGCGGCAGAAAGACAAACATTCCACTATTTACATGAATGTTGAAGTGAATATGCATGAATAATCACTGCCAATTTTCCCGGAAATTCAGAAGAATCTGGAATCAAGGATAGATTTCTCTGAATTTTCATTGATTTCCCGGAATAATTGAACTGAAATTTACAATTCCCTCGCATTTTTCCATGAAAATCCTATTCTGTATTATTATTGGTTACGAAAATGAAAAAGGGAAATGCATCACATTTACACATTCAAGAACGCACTATAAAAATCACTGATACACGAAAAGAAAAATTCTATCAATGATAAAAATGAATGATGAGAAAAAAATTATTGAATAATTTTGAATTTTTACCAGTCGCGTAATTATTGGAAAATAAGGTAAGTGTTATAAATTAATTTTCTAGGAAAATATCGAATAATTTCGAGCCTTGAGGGGCAGGTCGGATTATTCTTTGAGCTCGCGGCCAGGCAGAATGCACTATTTGAAGTCACAATTCTGATTAGAATAAAAAAACGCGTGTGCAATGTCCAAAAGTTCAAACCTAGTTCGCAATATTCGGTATAAACCTTCTTCCAGTTCATCACGTGACGCCAAATACCGCATTCTCATTGCTCGTGATCCGTTGTCGGGGAATAATCAATGAAGATTCGAAAATTTGTGAAATTTCCCCCTCTAAAGAATAGTTCCTCTTTTCGAAAATTCTGGTGGAAAATTCCACCAGTATGAAACCAATATCATGACGGTCCATATTTCACGCCTTCCCTCTCATCTCAGAACATTTATTTCACCTGTTTGTAATCTCGTTGCATCATCCCCAGTAACGTAGGTTATGTAGTAGCGATTTTTGTACGGATCATGGAATGTGTAGCTAATCGTTGGGTTCCCATGGATCGACATGTCGGATCGATAAAGATTGAGTCAGATAAACCTGATATTGAGAAATAGATTTGAACTGCGATGCTCTCCGGTGGAGTGTAAAACGCACAAACTGGTATACCAGAACTAATACTGATAGCAGATCCATCGTAGCGTCATTTCGGAATTCTTTTGGCGTCGTGGAAGGGGCGGCAGATAGGGAACGGGCCAATCGCTGTTTGAATAGCAACGGGTGACTCATCACTGGAACACTCATTGTTTCGGTGATATTGTTTGAGTACAATTCGTTGAAAACTGCTTCAATCGCGTATTCATCATGATTAAATGGTACTCCACCTGGATTATTCAAATATTTCGATATTGGCGGTGCAATGTTCGAGGTTATAATCAATGATAATGTCGCATAGTATGTCGAAACACTCGATATACAAGTTTATGGATGAAATGATTAGGGAGAACGGGCCAATTGCCGGACGGTTAAGGGGAGACTACTATGAGTTTTAAAAGTTGCGGGTTATCGGAACGGGATTTCTCGCACATTAAAGATCGATTATGTGTTTAAAAACGAATAATCGGGACAAATAAATTAATTGGTTATTGTTCGTCTGCCCCGCGGATGCATAAAATGATAAAAATAGTCCGGGGCCTTCATTTTTTGAGCTACGGAGGTTTTTTTTTCACGATTAAAAAAAATGTGTGCAATAACAATTACGAGTTAGTTTTTTGAAATTCAACTCCTACACAGATATTTTTGTTTTTTTTTTTAATGAAAAATTTCATCGTTCATGTAAAATAGCCAAAAAAATGTTTCTGAAAGAATCGAGAATATGTTTTAAATACTTTAACCATAATTTTTCTGCCTATTGACCAATGCTTATATACAACTCTGTAAACATCTGGCTGTTGGCCCTCGGGCGATGGTCAGTGGTTAAACATAAAATAAATTACAATAACTTCCGCTATCGGGAAGTTAATAAATAATTTAAATACGTTGAGGAATCCTCGTCTTAAATTTGAAATTTCATGATTTTTCTCCGCTTCATTGCATTCAATGTCACTCGCCTGAAAATTACCAGGCGATTGTCCATGTGATTTCAATATTTCTTGCTCGGATTATAGAGAATTATATGTTGATGATTCAAAATAGAAACTTTAGCACTTAATTATGTGCTGAAATTGTTAATTATTAATTATCATTTTTTAACGCTTATTTTCTAATTGCTTTAGAGTGATGTAACTCATGTTGTGAGTTATTTACACTATCATTTACATTTAGTATACCATATTACATTCTCGTGTTTATCTTAATTGATTTATATCTGGAATTGCCAATCTTTCAAGTATTTAGTTACGCTTAGTTTATGGACGAGAAGTCGAGAGTTAGCGGACGAAGTAGAAGAGTCGTATGAAGTCAAACGTTTGGAATGTTGTTAGTAAAAAATTGAAATTTCACGCACAGTTTATGTGTCGTTTTTAGGAGAGCGACATTTGATCAGGTTCACGCGGGATACGGTTATGAAATTCTGAGATTTAACTAGAATTCAAGAAAATTCATCGGTTTAAAAGAGGGATAAAACTGAAATTTCACAACTGACTTGAATTTTTAATTGAACATGAATATTCAACATTATTAAAACGTTATGGGTGAAGTTTGTAGTACACTTTTTGAAAATTCTTGTCTTACATTATGGTTCCACTAAAATTTCTAGAAATTTCGTCATTGAAAATTCAAATCTCCAAGAAAAAATCATCGGAAACTGTAAATTTCAGTTCAATTCAGTAGCGAAGCGGTAAACCGGGTTAAGTCGATTTTGACTATTGGCCAGTTTTTGACGAATATCTGGGAATCTAAAAGAGATGGAAAAATTTTTGTCATGACCTTTTTGTAGAGCCAACTGAGGGTTATAAAAAAGGTAATGAGCAAAATTTTGCTATCTCTCTTACATTCCGAGATATTTGTCAAAAAATGCCCAAAAGTCAAAATCGACTTAACCCGGTTTACCGCTTCACTAGTGAATTGTTCCATGAGAATTTGTAAAAAACAGGGAAGTTTCGGTCAGTTTTTAATTAACTCGAAATGCAATTCAATTTCGTATTGAATATTTTAGTTTTGAATGAAACTTCAGGTAAGTTGGAGAAACCGCGTCTTTCTGCTGCTCAAAAATTCAAAATTCCATTGAATTTTCAATGCAGTCTGACATGAATTCGATATTCACGGATATATTTATCTGAACTTTCAAATTTTTTCCAAATTCCACTAATTGAATCGACATATACATTAGATGATTGTCTCATAATTAGGTGAGACAACAACCAAAAAATGTCATATTTGTCAATGACGAAATTTCCTAGAATGTCAATAAAGATTACACTTGATGTGAATTTTCCGTCACTTTGAATTCCTGGAAATGGGAATTAATGGCTCAGCGCTCACTAATTCCTTCCTGTTTATCAAAGTTCCTAGTTGACTCGAATTAACAGCGAGACCTGCATTTTCCGGAGCAAAATATCCTCAAGGTTACTAGCACCTCGTAATCTCCACTGAGATATCAAAGAAAATCCTCACATACTCATTCACTCAATTACGAAACCCCCAATTATCAAGAAACTGTTTAGAAAGTCAACAGCTGAAAGTTTTCCACTTTATTCTCCACTTCGCATCTGCATTAAATGTTGAATATGACTGTAAATAAGTAAAAATAAGTTGCCAATTTCTCCTTCTCGCAATAAAGGTCACACTCGAGTCACTGACATTGGCTGCAGCATCTTGACTCTGACATAGGATTCCTCTCGCTCTCTAGTACCGAATAACTTTCACCAACTTTTCTCACGTTCCTCTTCAATCTCGAATGCTGTACGATCCCCCCCCCCCCCC
>NW_021680425.1:642338-659813 GCF_001412515.2 Diachasma alloeum
GCCCAATCACATTGCGTGCTTCATCGGTATCACATGAGGATAAATTCTAGGGTTATCGTGTCTAAATTCTATTCAATTAGTCACGATAACGTATTAGTCACGTGGTGAGAGTAATTGAATATCTCTCAACGCATATCATTACTACGTAATTTAAGAATGCAGGAGGAAATTGAAGAAAATTGGAAATTGGAAAATTGAAGAACAATCACTGGATCAATGTATAGCCAGAGAAATGCTTAACATTGATTTTTATTTGCGCTTGTATGCACATCATGTCAATAGTTTATCGATTATGATCAAATATTTTCATACACTGTTAAAAAATTTGGCTAAATTTTCCGGAAAAAAGCCTCGAATTTGATTTAAGGGGGGAATATCAAAGGAATTTCAAGCTTCTCTGAAAGTTCAAGTGAAATTCCACAATTTACAGGGAATTTCCAAGACTCTTCCATTTCATGGATGAAGCCGTTGTTATTTGAAAATAAAATCATTGTTCAGACGGCGAAGAGAAAAAATTTATCAACATGTGGTAATAAATCCTGAAATTTATTAACATGTGATATCCTTTATTTGGATGTTAGAAAATTCATTTGGAATGAATGAATTATTATTATTTTATCATTAAAAAATCTTAATTGAAATGATGACATTATTAGAAAAAAATTGGAATTTCATGGACAATTGACTGGTAATTATCCTTAGAGTAACATTGAATTCGATTTCGAGAGCAAGAAAGGCATTGAATTTTAGATTTTACTGAAAATTCGATAGAATTTAAAACGCCTGAGCAACAGGAAGACGAGAATTCCTAAATCTACTGGAATCTTCAACCAGAACATATATATTCTGTGATTCAAGAAATATATTCGCTTGAATGTTCCTGATTGTTATCAATTTGTCATGGGAGAATTGAAGTGAAATTTACAGCTTCCATTAATTTTTTTGTAAACTTTGGAGTTTTTAATGACGAAAATTTTTCAAATTTCAGTAAGAACTACAATGTAATAAAAGAATTTGCCGTTTTCTAAATAGTGTACCCAAAATATCAGCCAAAAATTTCTAAATAGTCTAGCCTATATATTAATGGATTTCCACGAATGTTATTTGATATTTATTTGAAAGCGAAGGAGAAATTTGATTTGTTAATGAAAAAGTATAAAAAAGCTGAGAAATCGAACGATATTTTCGACAAATATTGATGATACAGTATTCCATAACTTTTCTTTAATTGTTTTCTCTGCATATGATTGAGAAAACATTATTAACCTTATCCGCCAACCCACCAGACGTCAGCCTTGAACGTGCACTTAAAAACAGTTGTTATATCACCTCTCCCCGCTAACGCTATCATCTCGATAATCCGCCAAAGCCATAAAGCATATGCGCGTCAATTTATTTGTCCAACGATACCAATCTCATTCTCACACTGAGAGAAAAATCTGAAGTTCGCTTTACAATAAGAAAATAGTTGAGGCATTTTGGTGAATGATACGATTTTTTTTTGTTTGCGGCACATAACATTATAGTAACTTCACAAGCGTAATTTTTGCAAATCAAAATGCAGTTAAACTAACCAAAGTTCAAAAGTAACCACGACAAATCTATCGTGAGGAGAACTATAAAATAGTTGCAATGACTATATTCCATTGTAGTAATTACTTCTCCGGCCGAAGTTACCGTAACCCATGAAAAATTGTTGAGGACTTTTGACTATAATTCGATGGTGATGGAATATAGTCGGAAGAATTATATTTTTCTCTCAGTGCACATTTCTCCAAAATTCCTGGGTGAATAATATTAAAGCCAGCCTTGCTGCCAAAACAAAATGCCACGGCCATTCGCATCAAACAAGAAATGATCGTGTACGATATAATCGTACGTGTCCCCCTTCCAAATCCAAAAATGCTGAATACGCCGGCCGTAAAACGCAGACGGCACTGCCAATATGGCGCAACTGCCTCACCGTCTTCTCGTTTTCACCGAGCACGAAAGGGAATAATCGAGATATCGACAGTGATGACATCCTTCCCACGCCGTATTCCCCCGCCCACCGCCTCGCAATGCCCTTTACATCTCAATTCCCTTTATTTAGCAACGTTTACTTGTTTCACCAAGAAATTCCATTCTCTCCCCTTTCATTTTGTCCCTGTTTTTATGCGGATAAGGGTCCTGAAGGGGCAGACGGCCAGAGGTTGGAGAATAACTCCGGACAAGCCGGAGTACCCTAGCACTTGGCTCATTTTCTTTTTTGCTCCTCGCGCCCGTTGGCTTTTAAACTTTTTACGTAATATCCAAAATTTGAATTTAACCGCTAATTATACGACCCTCGCATCACCCCCCGCCGCCCTGGACGAGCTCACCGGGGTACAACGCTAAAATATTCATCGTCTTGGTAACTGGAAACTTTTCCCGCTCCGACGGACCACGCAAATTTATTATACCTACTATCATCCTCTCTTTTTCTCTCTCGGTTTCTTTTCATCCCCCAAGTGAATCTGCCACTGTAGTATGCATCAAACCGAGTATTCCCATGACCCACCCTTTTCATAGTTGACTTGAGCTCGACCCGTAAGTGGTCGTACAATGAGGGAATTCCCGCCGTTTTTCGATTTTTTTTATACAAAGACTTTGTGAGTGAAAACTTTATAAAAATTTGTGTTGCTACTTTCGAATATATTGAACACGTTGACAGTTTTTTTTACTTTTTTCATAGTTGACCTGAGTTTAACCTTAAATCGTCGCACAATGAGGGAATCCCCACTGTTTTTTGATGCTTTCTATTGACACAAAAACTTCGTAAGTGAAATATTCATAAAAATTTGTATTGCTACTTTTAAATATACTGCGCACATTAACTATTTTGTTACCCTTTTCATAGTAGACTTGAGCGGGCTATTAAGTGGTCGCACAATGGGGGAATCCCCGCCGTTTTTCGATTTTTTTATTTTGACGCAAAAATTTCGTGAGCGAAAAATTCAGAAAAATTTGTATTCCTACTTTCAAATATATTGAACATACTAAAAATTTTCTTTACCCTTTTCATAGTTTTTTTTTTTTTTTGATTTTGAAAGTTCAAAATTAGCCACAAACGAGGAATGAATTATTTTTTTCAACTTCCTCTTTCATGAAATCATAAAATACATGGGACGATATTCTGAACTACAAATCTTTCTCTCCGTGCAGTATCGACTTCTGTCGTAATGACTCCGAGTCAATTTACCTCACCTCGGTTTCCAGTTCCTCGCGCTTTTTATACGTAGAACGTCGAGACGAGACAAAGCGAGACAAAAACCGAGACTTTACATTAACAATACGAAAAACTTGAGACCGAGATAAGGTAAATTGACTCGGAGTCATCAAGAGAGGAGTCGATACTGCGTATTTCGAGACTGAGACGAGACTAAAGATTTCCATGTTCATTGAGACCGACACCATCTCTCCAAAGTATTGTCTCGTAAAGTCTCTCGCGGCATCACTAGAATAATCACATCATCGTAAAAAAACCTATAACCTAGGATCAAGTGGGGCTCAAATGAAAGCTCTAATGTTGAGCTACAAATGTTGCCGAGGATTTCAACGAAATAAAATGTCCAAAGAACTTGAATATCAACATTGGGAGAAGCCATCTCAACAATTGCAAATACATTTTTCAAGACGAAAGGAAAAAATCGAATGATAGAATCGATGTTAAATCATCCAGAGCAAACTACAAGTTGTTATCCGTTGTAGTAGTGGTCGTCGTCTTTCTCGTCGAGTATGCCTGGCTTCAGTGAAAAGCGTCTAGCACACATGGTTCCACAGCCCACGACAATAGGCATTGTGCAGACGCCATAAGCAGGAAGCGAAATGTGCGACAGGGCTACCCCTCGGTTGTATTGTCCGAGTGTCAGTGAGAAGGTAGACCGGCCCTCTCCTCATTCCCAAATATCGTCTGTATTCTTTTTCAATAATCTCAAACACATTATTTTTACCTGCAAGGACACTGAACTTCGCACTTTGATAAGATCAATTATTGGATGTTGGCGAAGTACGCAAACAGCGATGAGAACACGCTATACCGTACTTCGTAAATGAATTTTTTAAGTAGAAGAAGAATGTAATACAGTAACGAACATGAAGAAACAAATCGAAGAAATCCTATTTACTAAAAATGAAAGAAACGTGAAGTTGTTTTATATCGAAATATCTCGAAACTGCCTGACCGCTAATCCTTAATTCTGATTGGTCAATATGTGACACGAAGTTATTCACAAAAAACAACACGCGGATTTTCAAATTCTTCAGTGACATAATTTCAAATTCTTCAGTGATAAATTTTTTTTCACGAGATATATATATATATATATATATATATATATGTATATTTATATAATATATATATTTCAGATGTATATATATCATCGGTGAAATTAATAAATTCTGTTTTTTTATGGAGACCGATTATTTTAAAGAATTGAAGATAATTAATTGAAAATGAAAAATTTTTATAGATTCTTTCACTCTACTTCGCTATTCACTTCAATCATTAGTCGAATTCTCTTTGATTCATTATCAATATTTATAAGGTATTCATAAGAAAATGAAATTCAATGGATTCCATTCCTTCATTTCAACAAATGAATAGAATAGCGCGCGCGAGATCGCGCGCATAGAACTTGTCGGAAATAGAAAAGGGAAAGGCGTGCATTTCGACAAATACTTCAGAAAATCACTTCGACCCTGGTACCAGAGAAATAAATCATCGAAGGAACTCATCGTTAGAGTAAACATATTAAGAGCGAATCATTATCACCTGGACGCCTCACTCAAAAGAATGAAAATGATCTTAGACGCGAGCTGCAACAGCGGGGTAGAATCCCAGGACATTGACCACATACTATAGCAATGTTCCCTTCTGAATTCCCAGAGATTAGAACTAATAGCCAAACTGAGATCATTGAAATGTTGTTCTCCCTATGGGACTTTCCAGTTCATGGTGGCATCCGACTCCGAAGCTCTCACGCGATAGACAAATTCTTTATAAAATTTAAGCTCTGCATATAGAAGGCGAAATGTATAAAAAAACACATGATAAAAGCCAGTGTAGAAAGAAAATATACGACACCCTATCGACAGCCTGAATAACCCTGTTATGGGTTCTATATAGTGATGCCGCGAGACTCTTTACGAGACAAAACTTTGGAGAGATACTCTCGGTCGCAATGAACATGAAAATCTTTGCGCTCGTCTCAGTCGCGAAATACGCAATATCGACTCCTCTCGTGATGACTCCGAGTCAATTTATCTCATCTCGGTTTCAAATTTTTCGCGTTTTTCAATGTAAAATCGCGATTTTCGTCTTGGTTTGTCTTGTCTCGGTTTTCTACATATAAAAAACGCAAAAAACTGGAAGCCGAGATGACATAAATTGACTCGGAGTCATCACGAAAGAAGTCGACACTGCCCATTCCAAAACTGAGACGAGATCAAAATTTTCCGTGTTCACTGAGACCGAAGCAATCTCTCCAAAGTATTGTCTCGTGATGTCTCGTGGAATGTCTCGCGACATCACTAGTTCTATAATATCAACCGGTAAAGAAATAGTACATTAGAGTACAAGGGCACAAATTTCGTTTTCAACGAATGTGAATACAGATCTCGCCTTCGGCTCGGCCTGTAAACTTCACATTCGTCGAAAACGAAGTTTATGCCCGAGTGGTCTATACTATTTTATGCCACATCGTGCAGAAGTCGAGTTTGAAGCACGCTGCGCGATGCGGAGGGGACTTTTTGGACTTTTGATAACTGCGGAAGGACTTTTCAGTGATAAACGGCTTATCAAATTCGATGAAATTGATAAAATGATTAGAATTAATGATGAGTGTACCGTGAATGCCAGCTGATAAGGAGTGCGCCGGTTTGAATATCTACGCATAAATACCAGTTGCGACTGTCCAATATCACAATCGAAGCGTCAAGTGCAATCAAAATTCGTAAAGTGAAATACTTCTTGAAGTTTTTGAAAGCTGATTGTAAGAATCATGACAGGTACGTAAAAGATATAGTTTTGAAAGTGATATGACATTTATAAGAAACATGAAGAACTTTTTTTTTAATTGGAGAAAATTAACTCAAAATGAAGGAAATTTGTCAATTGTTCAAATTTTCATAGTTATTCATTGGTAATTCAAGTGTTTCAATTATCTGTCTTTTCCCCATGTTTTCACGGCACAGGGAAGAATGTATCACATTTTTGGGAAAATTTAGCTCATTAGTTTCTATGTAAATAAAATAGAAAATTAGTTTTAGAGCACGATTCAAACAATTTTTTTCACTCGTATTTTGGCTGATTGGAGTGCAATATTTTAACAAATGAATGAGTTCTTCATTCTGTTGAATTAGCGAAATAAAACAGAAACTCAGTGAGAAAATTAATCAATGGAAATAATTGAAAATTATGCCCATGCAGGCGATTCTTTTTACGAATTCTTCTAGAATGTCCAGGTTCATTTCACATGAAAAGAGTCAATTTAGTTAAATTTTCAATGTTAACACTGTTAGAAATAACTTCTGAAATTTCTTTTATTATTGAAAAATCATTTAAATTCTGGAGTATTCAATGAAATTGCAATTTTCAGGTTGAACATTCAGGGTTGAAAATTTTGAAAATTCACGCAACTATTTTTCTAATTTTTCAATCCATTGAATAATCGATAGAATGTAATGTTTCATTTTCATAATGAGTTTCAGAATTCTAGCTCTTATTGAAGTAATCGCCGAACACGAAAATTCCCAATTTTCTTAAATTTTCAAGCTGTCTAATAAATTTCATGAATGACTTGATCTTAAATTGAATTGAAATTCAGGACATTGAGAATTAAAATCCACCTATTGCGTGAATTCCACAGTATTTCTAATAATCTTTATTCAAGTATTCGTTGACTCATTTGAATGGAATAAAGTTTATTTTCAAATTGAATAACAAATTTTATTCGAAGTTTTGTTCATATTAAATCAATGTTTCTTTACTATTAATAAATCTTCATTTGAAATAAATAAATTGTTTGTTTAATATAATTAAATCCTTTTTCTTCAAACAAGTTAACAAGTTTATTCACTCGTACCAAAAATCTTCTTAAAATAAGTAAATAATTTCAAATGAAGATTTTTATTTGATCAAATTTTTCTGAGAACGCGAAATTTTCTCGGGCGAGAATGACTGATGAACCTGCCAGGAATCTTGTCATCTCAAAAACATTCAAGTTTCAACACATTGTCAGAGTATCGAATATTTTTTAACATGATTTCAGCCATCACTTCCCTCTTCTGTGTGCTCTTCTTCGCTTCTGCAGTCCTCGCCCAGATTGTGGTGATACCCGATCCATGGCCCGAAAATGTTGACTGTGATGTTATGCCCAAGATCCCCGGCGACACAGTTCACCTTCCGGATCCTCTCTCCTGCAATAGTTTCTACAAATGCGTTGGCATCATACCAGTGAAGATGCAATGCCCAGAACGTCTCCAATGGAACAAAGTGAAGCACGTCTGTGACTGGCCATGGAATGCTAAGTGTCAGTGAATGGCGTGACCTATGCCAATGTGTTTTTGTCAACACATTTGATTCATTATATAATAACACTTTCCCATGTCAATTGTAATAAATCTGACAATATTTAATAAATTTTTTGCCTCAAAATACTTTGAACGATTCTTCTTGTCGTCAACGAAATGTTCAAACGAATAAATTCACTGAAAATGGGCGAATGAATGATTCATAATGGAGTAATTCACAACCTCTGTCCACGCAATGGCCCGGAGGACGGATTCTATAATTCTAAACAATTTAATCCTTCCTCTCTCCCCTCCTCTTTTTTATAATGCGTGGAAAAAAAATATACTTGAATTGAGTATATTTTATACAAGAATCAAGTATATGCATAAACCTGATTCAAGTATATTATTTTTGATTCGGGTATAAAATATACTCGATTCAGATTTTTTTTTTCCTTATGAATTTACGTAGAGCAAAATTATTTATAATAATTGTCAAGGATGATAAAGAAGATTAAATATGGCTTTTTCTCTCTCTCGTCCTCTTCCGCAAATATTCATTTTGGAAGGGAGAAGGGAAATTTTTTTAAAAGACGAAGTAAAATTCATGTTCATCCTCCCAAATTTTACTCGCGTCAACCGCATCTTTTTATCCAGCGCGTCATAGTTTTTCATGTGTTCCTGAAATTCCTATGTTAAATAGTAAATTTTCGAGTGTGGCGAGTATAGTCCTGCATTCTACTTCTCATATTAAGAATTACTGTTTCCACAGTGAACAATAATTTTATATTCTTTCCGTGTAGATTTGTAATTTTAAAATTCTAACTAACTCAAAAACTCAAAATCGGTGACAAAATCACTGAATTTTAGAATTACAAATCTGCACGGAAAGAATATAAAATTATTGGTCAAAGAATTATTGTTCACTGCAAAATTGGTGACAAAATTACTATTATTACTCATTTCTTGGCTTGTGTAGATGTAAAACTGTAACAGTAGCATCAAGGAAATAAAGTATTCTATTCTATTCTACTCATTTCATCTCTAACTTTAAGGAATCTATTACCAAATTTGAGTAATAGAAATCACTGATAATCACGGCTATTCTAGTCAGTGTCCAGTATCATCAAAAATTGGTGATAGTTTTCTGAAAATCAATGACCTGGGCCTCGACATCAGTCGTATATTCCTGAAAATCAGTGATATGTTACCGAAAAATCAGTTTTTTATAAAAAAATTTATGATACATATAATTACGCTGATTATCACTGGTTATTTTCATTATCAGTGGTCATAGAACATGTCGTTTGAAAATAATAATTTGATCAACAATGGGATTGAATAATTCGATTACCGTTCTCATTATTTTTGTAGTGTCTCCTGACCACCACGTAAACTATTCATTATTTTTCTAAAAATTTCCAGTCGAGTGGGTAATGCGTTGGCGCGTAATATTATCTCTCAGTGTCCGACAACATTTTATTCAATAATATTGTGAAGTGTGAGCTCACACAATAATAAATACCAGTTTATTTATTAATTTAAGAAGAAACGAATGATAATAAAGGAATATAAAAAGAATTAACGTGTCCGCGGATTCAGAACGAAGATAAGAGAATAACGAGAGAGACGGAGACAATCGTACATACAGGTGGTTGAGACGGACGAAAAAAACAAATACGTAACAATATTATTGTGTAATATTTCGTTCGGACCCCAGCGAAATTAATAAGATGATTGGAAAAATAATTGCAGAGGGAACGAAAATGTTGGGGTAAACTGATAACGAGTTTGGGAGCTTAAAATGCAACGTATAAATAAGATTTGCAGCACTACATCAAATCGAATTCACAAGGTGTAACAGTTTTTCAAGTTTCTAAAAGCTGAGAATCATGAAGGGTATGTACAGTTAAAATTGTTCAGAGCTAAAACAATACATTGAGAGAAAAATTAACAAATTCTCAAACAAGTCTTGCTTGGGCCAAAAAAATCACTAGTTGGAAAATTACCAAAAAAGAAATTGTTCGACTCGAATTTGAGAGCCTCAAATGTAAATAATTGCTCTGATTTCAACGACAATGAAATATTCGATTCAAGAGGTGCATCATTCACGCAAAAATGCCTCTAGGATGAAAATATCTCTTATAGAGGGAAGCTCGTCAAGAGATATCTTGTCCCTAAATCACAAGACTGCTTCATTATTAGTTTATTTAAGGATATCCACGTAGTTCGGACATTTTTTTCTGGGAAAATCCTCTTCAGAGTTTATAGAGTAGACCAAGAGTTTTTTTTCGGTGCAGTATCAACCTTACACTGTTCGAAATTTCTTGAAATTACAGTCACAGCCTCATCTGAATTCTCCATGTTGTGAGTTTGAATTCAATTTCGAAGAAAAGCCTTCACAAAATTTCTCATTTATCCTGGAGATTGAAGAAAAGTGGGTTTTTCATGTTAAACAATCGTAGATTTTTCAATGAAAGCTTGAATTTCCGAACTCATTGTAAAAATTGAACATCACATACAATTCAATCCAATTTTCAAATGATTGGGAATTCAGAAACGTTGTTGCCTGAATTTTCAATGTTTTTCAGTGTCGTGTGGACTTGAAAATCGAGAATTACTTGAATATTCAAGAAATTAATTGATTCGTCAACGAAGAAATAAACAGAGATTTCATGTAACTCTGTGGTTGTTAAAAATTTCAAGCTTTTTTGCTTGAAAGTTCAAGAGTAACTTTCTAACAGTGTACAAATAGTTGGAAATCACCATGATCAATCGTTACTATCATTTCAGCCGTCTTCTCCCTCTTCTGCGTGCTTCTTTACGTTTGCACTGTCTTCGCCAGCCCTCCCAGGAAGGCCCCCCCCCATCACCCTGTTAACTGCAGAGTCCCCCCTCCGAAAGAGGGCGGCACTATTCTTCTGCCGGATCCAAAGTCCTGCCGTCGTTTCTACATTTGCGATGGACTGAAGCCAGTGAGGAGAATCTGCCCAGATAAACTCCACTTCAACCCTAGACTGCGCGTCTGCGACTACCCCCACAATGCTAGGTGCTATGTCGGCTAGTTGATATGCTGTTTACAATGTTTACAAATGTTTAACACATTCAACTTATGTCACGAATCGTTTGAATTCTACTCTGTATGATTTTTATTATTATCTGGTGTATTTTAATTGAAGGATCATAAATAGGCTCCTTTCTGTAAGATATTTGAAGCAAATTTCCTTGCTCTCAAATAAATAATTGAAATAGAAAATTTGTTGTAAATGATAGGTGAATAAAGAGTTTTCAAGAAAGAGTTTTATTCACTGTGATTGTTTTTTTTATTTTTAAAAAGTAAATCCTAATTCAAGAATTTCTGAGTTCTTGTTTTTGGGTTCCTTCGGCATAATATATTTTCCACTCAATCTTAGAGGGAATATATTTAAACAGAGGGAAACAAAGAACTCACATGATTGAAGAGAAAATACTGGATTTCGATACTGAGCACTTCGTTATGATAAAGTGAATAAGCGGTCTCACACTGTTACACATTTTCGTCTGAATTTTCCATGTCAAATCCCGGAAATTTTTATCATATTTAATTTCCACTGAAATTTCAAGCAATCTCATCATTGAAAAATAAAGTATTCCATTAATTTTCCATTCAAATGATCTGAAAATCAATAAAATACTTGGCTTTTCAGTTCAACAATTCCTTGAAAAATAGGACAAATCTGGAAAATTCAGGAAAAATTGAAAATTCACGTCATGTTGATTCTGAATATTCATGTTCCATTGAAAATTCCATCAAGTTGTGAAATTTCCGTCTCACACCCACTGAAAACTAATGAATTTTCTTGAATTTAACCTAAAATTCAAAACTTCATAACCGTTTGTCCTCTAAATCGGATTCAATGTCACTCTCACGAGAATTACTACCCCATTTTCTTTGAAATTTCGAAAAAATTCCAACAGTGCATAATTGAATAAAACAATCTCAAAAAGATGAATCGTTAATCGCGAAATCCCGGATTCAGTATTACGTTGTAAACGGATGTTCCCGCATGTCAGTTGCTCCGAATGTAACGCAGATCTGAGAGAGAACAAGTTGAAAGTCCCGAGGGATTCTCCCAGTGCGATCGAAAGGTGTAGTAATGCCATGGAGCGAAGAAGCCATGAGCTCCAACTGAGAGGTAGCGCCGGAGAAAACGCTATAGGAGAGAAGATCTCATCAGAGCGGCGACACTTAAATTCCCTATTTCGTGTTCGAGACTCAATGCCAACCCCCGTCTTTTGCAGTCTATCACATACACACACTCACACGTCGTCTTCCGTATTCGTCGGTACCTTCGCGTCCATCCGTTTACTTCCTTCAATCTCTATTTTCGTTTTTTTATGCTGGCCAGATACGACCAACGGGGAGTGCATCAGGTACTCGTGGATATACAGGGGAGTTGTGCACCAGGCTATGTGCCTCGGTGTCGTTTAATTTAGCGTATTCACGTAGTAAATGGAGAAGTGAGAGAGAATGGGAAGATCCAGGCGAAAACTTATCGAGACTTGTTATCGCCTCTGAGGGTCTTCATTCATCTTTGCTTCAATAGTAGTTTTCATCATGACGAATGTAATGCGAATTATAAAGCCACGTTGATCAGAAAATATTTAGTGAGCAGTGAGAGGAATGCAATTTTATGACACCGGGCCCGACAAAAACTTTTCGTTTATTCATAAACAGAAAGTCTTTTCGTTTGCTTGAAAATAAAAAAAGGCGCAGCTTGCCACACGTTGAACATAACATCATTGACAAAAAATATAGCTCGGTACTTGTGTAATTGACAGCCCTCGGCTTCGCCTCGAGCCTCCAACTTCACACTTATGAAAATACCGTCGCACTTGTATGGAAAGATAATATTATCGCTTGATGACATAATGTGCTGTTTTGTTACGGAGCCCGAAAACC
This sequence comes from Diachasma alloeum, assembly GCF_001412515.2. Classification (NCBI taxonomy): domain Eukaryota; kingdom Metazoa; phylum Arthropoda; class Insecta; order Hymenoptera; family Braconidae; genus Diachasma; species Diachasma alloeum. Next base: position 654,811 of record NW_021680425.1, read on the forward strand.
GCGATCGAAGAATCGCGATTTATCCGGCCGTGTGACAAAAAAAAAACATGAAAATTTTGTGTGAATGAGTGATTTTTAAAAATTTCAAGACTTTATACTTGAAATTTCAGGAGTAATCTTCTAGAGGGGAGAAATGAGAGAGAATGGGAAGATCTAGGCGAAAACTTATCGAGACTTGTTATCGCCTCTGAGGGTCTTCATTCATCTTTGCTTCAATAGTAGTTTTCATCATGACGAATGTAATGCGAATTATAAAGCCACGTTGATCAGAAAATATTTAGTGAGCAGTGAGAGGAATGCAATTTTATGACACCGGGTCCGATAAAAACTTTTCGTTTACGAGTGAACGAAAAAAGGCACAGTTCGCCACTCGTTGAACATAACATCATTTACAAAAAATATAGCTCGATACGCATGTGCGACGGAGATTTGTCAGCTTGTGTAATTAGCAGCCTTCGGCTTCGCCTCAGGCCTCCAACTTCACACTCATGAAAATACCGTCGCACTTGTATCGAAAGATAATATTATCATCGATAATATTATATCGATCGAAGAATCGCGATTTATCCGGCCGTATGACCAAAAAAAATGAAAATTTTGTGTGAATGAGTGATTTTTAAAAATTTCAAGGCTTTATACTTGAAAATTTAAGGAGTAATCTTCTAGAGGGGAGAAATGAGACAGAATCGGAAGGTCCAGGCGAAATCTTATCGAGACTTGTTATCGAGACTTGTGAGCAGTGAGAGGAATGCAATTTTATGACACCGGGCCCGACAAAAACTTTTCGTTTATTCATAAACAGAAAGTCTTTTCGTTTGCTTGAAAATATAAAAAGGCGTAGCTCGCCACACGTTGAACATAACATCATTGACAAAAAATATAGCTCGGTACGCATGTGCGACGGAGATTTTTCACTTGTGTAATTGACAGCCCTCGGCTTCGCCTCGAGCCTGCAAATTCACTTACGAAAATACCGTCGCACTTGTATCGACAGATAATATTATCGCCTGATGACATGTACTGTTTTCTTACGGAGCCCGAAAACCGCGATCGAAGAATCGTGGTTTATCCGGCCTTCTGATAAAAATATACACCGTCAGCAAATTCCTCCTTAAATTTCAACTAAAAAATCTTGACATTTTAAACAATAACTCATTCACACTAAATTTTTATGTATTTTGTTATTGAAAAATCAGGACGACAAAAATTTCCGTACTTACTTGAATTTTCAATGAATGTGAAATACAAGAATATATTTACCTAAAATTTCTATATTTACCTAAGATTTTTACCAATTTTAATCAAACAATTCAGCGAAAATGTTCAGATTCAATGAAATTATAATGTGATAAAAATTTGACGGAAGTTTAACGAAAATTTCAGTCAAAATTTGTAGCAGTGTAGGTTGTTCTACCGTAGGGCACATTTTTCAAATGGGCAATATTGTTTTCAATTCAAAAGCAATTAATTTGATGTGTGAGTGGTTTGAACGAAACCACTCCCATATCAAATTAAACATTCAAGACGGGAATTTATACAGGGTTCACGTCATCTCACATGACGTCATAGGAAATGATTGGATGGCATTTTGATGAGGTCGGAGGGGAACCAAGATTATTCTCCGTCCCCCACAAATATAATTAAAAAAACAATTAAAATTATTTGTAATTATGAGAACAATTATAAAAACAAATTTTGAAAATTCGAAAAAAAAATAAAAAAGCAATTTTCAATTCAATTACTTGGTTCAAGTAATTTTAAATTAAAAACGATTTCCTTATTCCAAGAATACTTGTTCTTTCTTGTGACTTCTTTTATTGCACCTTTCCTTTATTTTTCATTCCCCAGCTGGCGTCTTCATGTCTTCGAATTCTCTTCAAAAAACTTGGGTTATCGAGACATTCTTACATTTCTTCCCGGAACAAAATAGTATTCTCCCGTACAGGAAAAATGATGTTTCATATTATACCACTTTAGCCAAGACATCTCTTTTCTATATCAGGAAAGGGAGCGCGCTTCGCGCGCACCTGCATAGCCCTGAAAATTAATAGAAAACCAGGAAATTCCGGTAAATATATTGTTGAGTTTTCAGGAAATTGATCCTGATTGCGATTTAGGGGGAAAAAATTATGAAATTTCAGATTTCATTAAAAATTCAATGTAATTGGGCGCTGAATATTCATATTAGATGGGAAATTCAAATAAATTGAGGAATTCTCGTCTTTATGCTACACTGCTAGACATTTTTTTTAAATTTAAGCAACAGATGCAGTTGAGTTCTCAATATTCTAAACTTCAATTCACTTTCAATCTAAATTGCTCATGGAATTCCTGATTCATCTTGGAAATTCAATAAAATTAATTTTTTTATAATGAATGATCATTGAATTTTCAACAAATTGAAAATTCAGAAGAAAAGTTGCCTGAATTTTCACGATCTTCAGTAATTTTCATTGTCGTATGAACCTGAGAAACCAAATTTCATTGAATCTTCAAGCAAATTGACTGATTTATGAATAACAAGATCAGTGGAAATTCCATATAAATTATTCATTGTTTAAAATTTAAAGATTTTTTACTTGAAATTTAAAGAGTAATTTTCTAACAGTGTGCGCAAAATTCTGGAATTTTACTGCATTTTCAGTGAAACCTGAAATTTAATGATTTTTTCCCCTAAATCGCATTCATTGTCACTGTCCTGAAAACTAGTAGTCAACCGTCCGTGAAATTTCATTTGTTTTCTCACAGTATAAGAACAATGGTAAAAACAGATTTGAAAAATAAATAAAAAATTCAATTAAACCCTCAATTTCAATTCGTCATCGTATAGTCAAAGGGCCACAAGTGGTGTGTAAGCATAGCTGTTACGCCTCTCTGGCTCTGCGTCGACGAATCCATTTCAACTTAAAACCGATTTCCTTATTTCAATAATACTTTTTTTTCTGAAACTCTATCTTCTCCGCCATTCCTTTATTTTTGATTCACCATCTGGCGTCTCCACGCCTTCAACTTCGAATTCCTTCAAAAAACTTCTCTTATCGAAACATTCTCCCCCTCATCCCGATCAAAACAGCACTCTCCCATTCTCCATTCATTTTATCGTTTAAACATTCCTTTCTCTGCATTTTTGCCGAGATCCGGCATAATTTGTCGCAGCTCACCATCAACCAGCGTCACTTTTTTCCTCAAATCGTATTTTTCATTGGAATATTTCATTCCTCTTTCATGTCTCACCTACCGCATACCTTTATTCATCTCTCCTTTCACCTTGTCACCCATACAATTCGTCTGGAACTCTTCTCCATCGTTATTGCATGGGAAATAAACGTATACATCAACCCAGTACGATATCCCCCCGTTGTTATGGTGTTCCAGGCACGTGCAACGTTGTATACCTAGCAGTGGAAAAAGGAAAATCGCTCCCCGGAGAATGTTAATGGGATTCTATTCTGCAGTAAATTGGAAACCGATTGCGGAAAGCTTCGTTTTGTCACATAACGTATATGTAAATGAGATGGCAAATGGGCGACACGGATAGTTGAAAATCGTTCGATGAAGTCTTGAGGAATTTTAACTGCTTCTTTTAAACTCAGTTTCATGTCAAAGTAAATACAATCTCTGGGTGAATGTCTGCTCGAGTAATTATAAGGTACAATTTGAGTTATAAAACTCCTGGTATTAGCGTGTTGGTGATCAGAAAAATGGCTCAGCACGAGATGCTACGAACCCACACGATTTTCCAACGCCTATATTATATTGAATTTTGTTGCGTGCCTCCTCGATTCTACACACCCATGTATTATATCCAGCTGGGGGCAATTTTTCCGCCCGACTCGGCCTGCACTATCGGTCTTTGATCAGGTAAATTGTTCCCTTCTGTTTGTACGTTTATTTATGCACAGGGTATTGAGCTTTTCGCATTCACGTTGATGCGATGTTGCGGGATTTTATCGGCTTGACTGTAAAAATTGGGGATCACAGTGAGCAGTTTTGGGTACACGGGGACAAAAGTGGGAGAAAAATTATCAAACAAGTCAAGAGGTCGTCGAGCGAAACCCATTAATGCAGTCGTGAAGATTTTCCACTGAAGTTCTTGGTAAGGGTCTTGGAAATTTCTAACAAATAGCATTTTCACTGGAATTTAAAGGAATTTTATCATTGAAAATGCATAATTTTTGGGAGAGATCTGTGGGAAATGGAAATTTTAGTTCAATTATTTCCGGGGAAACTAATGAAAAATTTAGAGATATCTCTAGTTGAATTCCAGATTTCTCTAAATTTTCGGACAATTCCTTCAAAAATGACTGGAATTCCAAGAATTTTAAGGGTATTTCCGGAAAATGAACTGGATTTTTTCCCCTTAAATCGAATGCAAGGTCGTTTTCGGGAAAATTCAGCCAATTTTTTTTAATAGTGTAGTCTTTTGCATTCTATATCTAGGGCATTTGTCTCCGCTCACTTGGCAAAATTTACTAAACATGAGAGTAATTTATTTCGAATATGTAAAATTGACCACTTCCCGAGTCAAATAATTGGACCTGACAAATTCTACTTAGGTCTCTCCGTTCAGAACTGGATAGGTCTTGGGAAGCCTCTTCCCAAGTGCTTCCGAGACCTTTCTACCTCTGGTTATGTCCCACTTCAGTACTTGTTAGGTGTAAGCAGGACTTGCATTCAGACTTTCCAAATCCTTGCCGGTCCCCGTAATTCTATGGGCCTATATTAAATCTGCGTTCATATCCCTATTTACTCATGCGTTATTGAAATAAAAAATGCAATTATTGTTTTTTTTTTAATTTCGAAAATCGACATTTCACGGGAGGGTGGAGGGGAGATGCATGTATGCGGAGGCTTGACATTTTTATCCAACAAGCGGAGAAGGTTGCAGAATCTATTCTAGCCACTCTTGCCCCTCCGCTTGCATGCATTGTCCAAATAAAAAAAGAAAGTGTTAACAAATCTGACCCTTGTTACAAGTAAAAACCGAAAATCTAACCCTGTGG
>NW_021680425.1:660067-660290 GCF_001412515.2 Diachasma alloeum
CCTGAAAAAAAAGGCGTTATCCCCTCTATTTCATTATTTCCAAAAATTTTTATCACCAATCGGTAGTAAATTGTTTGAAGATTTTTGCAAGTTAAGAAAAAATCGTCAATGCACTCCTATTATTGGGTAAATTAACAATTCCAATTTCCAATTTCCAAGAGTTGATGACCAGAGTTTGTAGCAGAGATGTCAGACAAGATATGAATGTTTTTTTGGGCTCAAA
>NW_021680425.1:660946-691647 GCF_001412515.2 Diachasma alloeum
GTCGAGAAATGACGTGCTAGAGCCTCTAAACATGACAAATGTCTCTAAAGATGATGTCTGTTTTCAATTGAACAGCAGAGTTTATGCAGAGGAAAACCTCCAGATATTAAAAAAAATAACCGTCGCTTACGCTCAATCGCTTTGAGTTCGAAGGGAAGCGATATCTTCTTTTCTTTCTGCCAAACTACTCACGTCTTTCAAGGAATATTATCTCATTTCGAAAAAAGACATCACCTCTTCATTCAGTAACTTCCTCCTTAGCCCGAAGAGCGCAGATTTCTTGTCTGAATCCTATCACAAAGTAATTAAATATGTATGCGAAGTTTTTCACTCAAGAAATGATTTTTGTGATATTATGCCCATTTTTCTCTTAATGTAGTACTCCACGTACTTTATTCGCTTTAATTCTGCCAAATTCACCCTATTTACAGCAAATTGAAAATTTCTTCATTACAGTAATTGAGTCACGATTACCAGGACAATCGGGTGAAGATAAATCCCCAATTTAATTTAGTTCCCCAATTTGTAGCAAACAATTTCCAACAAATGTCTAGCGCCGGCGCTCATTTATATCGTCGGAACAAAGTTATAAAACACAGTTGGCAGTAAATCATGAATCAGAGACTCTCATATTGAATGAATAGGGAGTTTATGCAGAGGAAAACCTCCAGATATTAAAAAAAATAACCGTCGCTTACACTCAATCGCTTTGAGTTCGAAGGGAAGCGATATCTTCTCTTCCTTCTGTCAAACTACTCATGTCTTTTAAGGAATATTATCTCATCTCCAAAAAAAGACATCACCTTTTCATTCAGTAACTTCCTCCTTAGCCCGAAGAGCGCGGATTTCTGGTCTGAAACCTACCACAAAGTAATCAAATAAGTATGCGATGTTTTTCGCTCAAGAAATGATTTTTGTGATATTATGCCCATTTCTCTCATAAGGGGTCTCCACGGTACTTTTGGGTAAAATATGACAATGTGCTTGTGAATTAAATATATCATACAGTAATCAAAAATGTTAAAAAGATATTTGTAAAAGCAATTCAAACTACTTTTATGGTTTCGTTCGTGTTTAATTAATTATTCAAATTGCGCCTTATACACAACCTCTATGGACGCTACTTTCTCCCATACCCCTCACACTGTTGACAATGTGCTACCCAGCAAAGGAAGCTAAATTGTTCTATATTAAGCCCTAAACAATATGGGCACGCAGTCCCATTGGGTTTTATCCTTGATTTGTTCAATAAATTAATGATAAAAATACTATGGCGATGTCTGTTATTATCGAACATACGCCATGTTTGATGTCCCGTCTCTCTCGAAACTAACCTCACTAACTTGACTATTTCACACTCCACTCATCCGCGCGCCCATCGCAACTGCGGAGACCCCTTAATGTAGTACTTGACGTACTTTATTCGCTTTAACTCCGCCAAATTCACCCTATTTACAGGAAATTTCTTCATTACCGTAATTGAGTCACGATTACCAGTACAATCGGGTGAAGATAAATCCTCAATTTAATTCAGTTCCCCAATTTGTAGTAAATAATTTCCAACAAATGTCTAGCGCCGGCGCTTATTTATATCGTCGGAACAAAGTTATAAAACACAGTTGGCGCTTTAGCCCGAGAGAGAGAGTAACGACCGAATCAAAGTTTGGAATTTCATGGGACACCCCGTATACGAGACCCTCGATGCTGTTTCTCGCATCACCGTACTGGCCAATTACCCCACTAAATATTCACAAGTTCATTACGCGCCGAGTTGGACCGTTCTCTACGCGGCTTGAATGCCATATACATGTATCTGTGTGGGTGGATATACGCTGTATGAGATGGCTGTCGGCTAGTTTGGGTGCTCGGTACGCTTCACGTAGCAAATCAAATATTACCGCAGAGGAGTTGGCCCAGGGGGTGGGGAAAAAATGTCGAGATTAAAATCGAATTTGATTGATGGTCGTTGCCTTTGGGTCAATGGAAAATGTCGGTGGAATGGAAATGAAAAAGTTCGTGTTTTGATACCCGTTAATTGCCTCTCATCATTTATGAGGATTCCGGTTGAGTGTCTAGGGTGATAGGTGTGACGTAACCGAAATAGAACGAATGGCTTTGCTGTGCATGGGTATCAGATGCTCATAATCACAGGTGATTTCATTAATTGAACAACACGGAGAATAAAAGTTGCTGGGTTTCAGCTCCACGGTTTTGGAATCCAGAACACGAAGAGAAATTTTTGGTAAAAATTATTCTACTGTTCTATAAAAGTGTATCATGAGTCATCGTTTCCTCATTTCCGTCCCGATATTTAGTAAAAATAAATATATGATGATCAAATTTTATTCTACGTTAGAGAAATTTTATCCTGACAAAAATATAAATTACCGTGCCGGCAGAGTAAAAATTACTCTACCTGTAGGGTAAAATTTACCAACAGTTCTAGAATTTTCGTTGTTATCTACATAAAAATTATTGAACTGAAAGAGTAAAATTCATTATGCATCAGGATAAAATTTCTCTAACGTAAAATAAAACTTGATCATCATATATTAATTTTTACTAAATTTGGGGATAGAAATGAGGAAACGATGACTCATGATGCACTTTTATAGAACGATAGGACAATTTTTATAAAAAATTTCTGAAATAAAAACCGTGGGTTTTTAGAATAAGAAAGATTGGGGCTTTAAAAATTGGGCAACGCGAATAGGGGAGTGGAGGTTCCTTAACTTGCGAGGGGGTTGCCTAAGTTGTGATTGTATCGAACAGGCGATACTCCCGAGAAAAAAATGGATCTCAGGAAAATTTACGACTAATATAAGATGATTGTTTATTTATTATTAATTTGGAAAGATTTGAAAGATTCATTCTTAGTTTTGTAATTAATAGCTTGGTTTAGTTCGACATTTATATAATGTTTCGCTGGATTTATTCGTCAATAAATGGAATTTTCTTGTCTTTTTTCGTTTCAAATTCAAATTGAAATTATCTGCATTAATTTTACGTAAAGTAAAATCCTAATGAATATTCATTGAGTTCGTAACAATCTAATAAACCCCTCGATCAATGCATGTACCTGACAACATGTCAGAAAGTTCTCATAAAACTACACAAGAAAAAGGAATGCTGCAGCAGATACAACACTACAGACCAAAAAAACGACGACCGAAAGTCCTCCGGAGTGGGATAGTGCCGGTGGCTCGTAAAAATTTAATAGATCGTTCAGCTCACAAGCGACACAGTCTCTTTTACGGCTTATAAATGCTCCGTTTGACCGAAAACAATTTCCCGAACGGGTGGACGAAGAATTGGACGAAATTCTGGACATGCCACATGGTCGTACAACGTATTCTCCAAATAATAGTAAAATCTCACCCTCTCGTCGCGCGTCACTTTCTCACCCCAGAAAACCACTGAACAACTTCGAGACAAGTTCAATGACGACATCGACATATGCATCTACCCCTCCTCCAAACTTGATGGCATATCAAAGTGGATAAATGTCAGAGCTGAGTCTCATACAAAGGAAAAATCTGAAAAATTATTCTACACGGAGAGAAATGTTCAGTAAAAATTACGGAACTCACAATTCGCTCACCGATTACGGAATCGGCTCAGAAAATGTAATGACGGTATCGTAATTTTTCACAGGAGATTCAGATGAAAATTACGGAACACTCTGGAAATATTCCGTGGCAGTTCCCTAAAATTTCCAACAACCACATTTCTTCCCGTGTAATACGAACTGCTGTTTTGGGAATTTTAACTTGAAATTGAAAGATTTTGCTCGCAAAACAAGTCGGAAATTTCTCTTGTATTGCATATAGTATAGTTATTTTTGCTAATAAATTAGCAATATGCTTCCGAATGCTAATTTTGCATACCATTTCCTTCTGTCATATATAATTCATTGTTTATTTCGTTTTATTAAATTGAATGAGATTTCCTTTTACCTAATTCGGTCAGATTATCAACGATTGCGCTCAATTCCACTATTCACAACTGACGAGATCCATTTGAATAACATTAAGCAAAATAATCAATAATAGTTTTTTTAAAAGTAAGTTTGCACTTTGCGGCTGAATTCCAATACTCCTCTAGCTCTCTCCCCCAAAATCGATTATTGATTATTTTGTTCAATGGTATTCAAATGGATCTCGTCAGTTGTGAATAGGGGAATTGAGCGCAATCGTTGATGAAAGTTGTAATCAATACATCCCTAATATTTAAGGATTTGCGAGGGATTCGGTCACTAATTTTCAGGAACATTACACTGTTAAAAATTTTCGTCTGAATTTTTCGAACTGAACTTAGTTGAATGTTATCAGCATCATTATTCTTATTATCCGTTTTCTTGTATTCCGATTGTCTTCCTGGAAGAGAAGTTTTCATGGAACAACTGAACTGAAATGTACATGTTCAATTGATTTTTCCCTAAAACTTCAATTTTTCAATGCCGAAATTCCTCGAAATTTCATTGCAACCCTAACGCGATAAAAATTTCTCAGAAGTGTACCGAAAATTGCAATCCAAATTTCGCAACAGTACATGGTACTTTTTCCAAAAATGCTAAAATTTCTAAAAACATTGATTTTTCCACGCAGAAAATACGAAAAATAAATATGATTGAGTGTTTCAGAGTCTCATGCAAATCGGTATAGTTTATTCAAGATTCGTTTTTATATTATAAATTGAACAGATGCGAAAGTGAGCAGACTATTTCGGCAAGGCAACAGGATAGGTCGAGGAAAGAAAGATATGGTCTGCTCGTTCGAATTCGATCAGGATTTACGATATTGGTTGCGACGCCACCTGAACCCTGTGATATTCCTATGGAATATATACCTTGCACAGTTATATGTATCAGCCCTCCCGGCCCATTCCTCTTAACGGTATACGCCTCATCCGTGGCCTTCTTTATTCCCATCTTTTCTTCAAGATCCGCGCTCCTGAATCGGCTTTGAAGCATCCTAGATATCCACTTTTTCTACCACACCGCGTATATCTGTCAAATTCACCGTTCAAAGAATTTATTTATTTTTTGTTTTGTCCCGAGATTATTTTCACTCGTGTCATTTTATGCGGCGTACCGACTCGTGTGGCTCTCCCTCGCTTTTTTTATTTTTTTCACTTTTACTATTATTGATAATTGAAAGCGCTGGATGATCGCATATTGGCGTCCTCCGAGGGTGCTTCACGGGTGGCTCGGTATGAACCTGTACGGGGCACTTGGTGAATTTATGTCCCGGGGGCAGATAGCGGGGCAATATGAGATTTTAAGTACTATACCGCCGCACTAGCGCTGAGCTTTTCTACCTCCCCGCCGTCCTCCACTCGCTCATTCGCTCTCTCTTTCTTTCTTTTGAGCTGTGGCGCTTTCTATTTTGCCGATCGACGAGGGCCGATAAATTCGGGCCGAGCGAGTGAGTTACGGGCAAAACGTTGTCGCGCTCTATATGATATTATATGGGTTGTGTGTATGTATGCCATCCAACGGAGCCACCTACTCTACGTTCACCAGATCTATGTCTATACACCCATGTGGGGCCATTGTTCCTCGGGTGGAGAAAAGGACGAGAGTTTTTTTCGGGGGAATTTGGGGGAGAGAGCTAGAGGGGTTCTATTGGAATTCAGCCGCAAAGTGCAAAATTACTTGAAAAAATCTACTGTTGATTATTTTGTTTAATGTTATTCAAATGGATCTCGTCTGTGGTGAAGAGGGAATTTAGCGCAATCGTTGGTTCACTTTGGAGTCAATATATCCGTAATTTTTAGGGATTTTTGGCGGATTCTGTCACTAATTTTCAGGGACATCAATCATCGTCACTGATTTTCAGGAACTCATCTCGAATTTCTAGGAATTAAGGGGAAAGTGGAAAATTACTTTTTTTTCAAATTAATTATTGTAAATGGATCTAACCTACTGTGAATAGAAGGTTTGAGCGCAATATTTGATTCAATTTTTAATCAATACATCCTTTATTTTCAGGAATTCGCGATTGTGAAATTCATGGGATAATTTTTGACAGCATGAATGGTAAATTTTACAGCTTCGGCACAAATTACTGTCACAATTAGGAAATTTTCTCAAGTCAGTGGAGAAAAATTCACTATTTTCTCGCATTTTTTGCTCCCATATAGAGTGAAAAAGACCTAGAAATAGATTCCACTCCACGATTACCTGACTCCTCCATGTACACTGTTAGAAAAAACATGAAATTTCATGGACATTCAAAATTCAAATTCCGTAGATTTCATGAAGTACTAATTTTCAGAACTGTGACGCAGAATGCGATTGAGGGGAAAAAATCATGAAATTCCAGGTTTCAGTGAAAATTCAGTAAAATTCCAGAATTTTAAGCAGCATAAAGACGAGCATTCCTTAAATTATTTAAATTTCTAATCTAATATGAATATTCAGTGCCAAATTATCTTGAATTTTCAGTGAAATCTGAAATTTCATGATTTTGTTCCCCCTAAATCGCTTTCAGCGTCACTGTCCTAAAAATTCAAGGATATATTTACCGGAATTTTCTGATTTTCTACTCTTTTTCAGGGAAAAAAGGAACTGAAATTTACAGTTCTCTTTGATTCTTCCCCGGAATTCTGAATTTTCAATGACGAAATTCCTTGAAATTTCAGTGGTAATTCAACTCGATAAAAATTTCTAAAAAGTGTACCGGAAATTTCGAGCAAAAATTAACAGTCAGTATCCAGTATTACCTATAAATGGCGATAAATTCTTGAAAATCAGTGACATCTCTGAAAATATAAAATTTTCCTTCTCTTTGTATACCTTGATAGCTATTTCAAAAAGTGTACTGGAAATTTAAGCCAGAAATTTTGAATAGTATAGCGCACTAACTCTCTCCCCTCGCTTCCTATATATCCTCATAATTTCGGTCTCTCCATTGTGTTTTTGTAGCTTTCTCTTTTCTTTGTTTTGCTCTTTTTCTTTGATTTTTTTAATTTACGGGAGAAGATACTCGTCATCTTGCTGCAACCACTTTGAGGGGGCAGGGGTGATTCGAGCTGCGCGGGAGGAAAACGAGTCAAGCGCACACAAGGTCGCTTTGAGGATACGATAAAAAGGATAACGACGATAACGGGTATAAAGTTTTCCTCGAGAACTGGGAATGGTTGACGAGACAGCGATGAGAAACACTGAAATGAAAAGAGGAATGCGAATGGGTATGTCAGTGATGGAGGAGGTTGCGAGGACGGGGCCGAGAGATGAGGGAAAATATAAACATTTGGTGGGAGAATTCCATTAGAGGGAGCTGTGCAGGGTCGTTCCAGGATTGCGACTTTTCCATTCTTCGAGGAACGTATTGTGTGTGTAATACCGTTTTTTGGAGGTCTCGAAAATGTCTGATGATACATGAGAAAATGGACGGGTGTGAGGAGGAAAATCATTGTAGACACGATTTTCAAGCGTCCCATTGAAGAGAACGCGAGGATTCGGGTGATAACGTCGATGAATAGAGAGGTAATGAATCCCCGTGGACACCGACACGGAAGAGGCGAGCCTGTAGGGGATGTGCTCACGGGTCCTCCACCTGGAAAATTAACGGAAAAGAATAAATAGATATAGACAATATCATTCTGCATGGATGAAAGAGAATTTTATTCAGTTTTTTGAACTTTGTAATTGGGGAATTGACGACAGATCGCCAACCGAAAATGGACGATTTCCCATTGTAAAAGGTTTACGCGCGTATCGTTCGAATCGAAACGTCTCGGAAGTAATCATGCTTATCTCTGATTGGTCAGGATAAAAACGGACAAAAAAATTTAATTTGCAAGAATATGTAATTGATTTTCAAAAATTTACCCCCAATTACTAGGCATTCGCGATTGCGAAATTCCATGATTTTGTCACTGATAATAATTGGTGATAAATTGCTGAAAATCAGTGACGTGGCCCTGAGAAACAAACCTTTTTTTCTCTGAGGGAAAGTGAAGTATTTATTGAATTGACTAAGACTCCTTATTTGAAATTTGTACATTCATTCGAAGAATATATTTGTTGAAGAGAAGAGAATATTGACATTTTTATAACATTTTCAGATGAAATTTCAAATAAAGTTCATAAAACATTAAAAATAAGTTCATTAAATTTAAATGAAGCATTCCTCTAGATATATCAACTTCTCGAAAATTAATGAACAATGAAAATTGTTCATGAAAATTGTTCATTAATTGACTCTAATCCTTTACGATAATAGCCAATTGATGCATGGAGACAAATTCTCTATAAAAATTGTAGTGCTGGTACTGGAAAAAACCCCAATCTATTGGTTTTGAAAAATTCTAGTGCTGTTAAGATATAATTCCTAAACTGAGAGAAAAATTTCCTAATATGTAGACAGATTTACTTGAGAGAAGCAAATTATTTTCAATGGCTTAAATCTCAGAATGTTTGCGCTTCACACGGAGAGAAATTTTTTAGAAAAATTCTAGTGCTAGCACGGGAAAAGAGGCGCAAAGTGATGGCCAGGAAAAAATTCTATTCTATTCTATTCTAATTCTTATTGGGGGAAACGTGAATTTTTTCCCGTATTTCTGGGACAATTTCACAGAAATCCTCAGAAATTTTACCAGAAATACCAAGAAAGTTTACCTTAACAACACTAAAATTTTTCACAGCCGGTGGATTGTAATTTTTTCCAGTACTCGTACTAGAATTTTTATAGAAAATTTCTCTCCGTGCACGGAACTCGAATAAATTCTCATTTATTATTCTCATTAACATTCGCTTGTACATTTTGAACTCTCGAAGTATTGTAACCGAAAATTTCATGTAAGAACGGTCAAAATTCACGTACTACGCACTAAGATTTCCAGTGGCGGCACTCAAATTTTTCCTTGGCCATCACTTTGCGCCCTTTTTCCCTTACTAGCATTAGATTTTTTCTAGAAAGTTTCTCTCTGTGTGGTACTTTGAAAGCCTGAAATACTCCAAATATTCCCGTAGGTCAGAGCTGCATGAAAAAAACCCCACCACTGTATAAACTATATCACAGTGATGGCATTCAAGAATAACGTAAACGGTCATAAAGGTCTCGTCGCATCAGGGCGCCCGAAGAAAAACTGCTAAACGAAAATGCCAGTCCGAGGGAATGATCTCGACGTGCGATCTAATGGATAAAATAATGGATTTTTTTTCGGGCAATAAAGATTTGCCGGTATGATCGGACCCTTTGGCGGCCATTCGGCCGTCGTCACGCCCGGATTCTCGTCTTTCTACAGTTGGTGCGTCACCCCTTTGCTGCGCCACGTTACAGTATAGAAGATTCACTTGAGGGTTTACGTTGAAAGGAGGAAGAGCATAGCTTCCTGACGAACCTCAGCCCTTTTCCCGTTCCACCCCGTCGTTCGGCTTGCTTCCGGCGAGGCTTCTTCGAACTAATTGATTTTATTCACAAGCCCTTGAGAAATTTACTGCCTTGTCTCACGCCATCATCCACTTTACAGCGTGAAAACCTTTTACATAAAGGACTTTCAATATATCGGTGATGCATATCGCTACAATAAAGGCTTTTTACTGGAGGACAGTATTTCAGGGAGTTTAATTGCGACAATAACAGACGTTCTTGATGTTCCAACACTGAAAGTAAAATTTTTCATTGGGAGAGCTGGACTTCCAATGATTTGACGATCTCCCAGTTGAGTTTTTGAGAAATATTTCCGAATCTAGGGGAGACAGTGAAATATTCGTAATTACATTTGTTGTAGCTCTCAATCGGTTCAGTAAAAAAGGTTATAACAAAAATTTTGCTACTTCTTTGGATTCCGAGATATTCATTGAAAACTGGTCAATAGTCAAAATTGACTTGTACCGCTTTACCACTTCGCTACTCTGTTAGAAATTTTTTGAAATTTAAGTAACAGATGCATTTGAATTTTCAATATTCGCAACTTGAATTCAATTTCAGACTAAATAGCTCGTGGAATTCCTGATTCATCTTGGAAATTCAATAAAATTAAGTTTTTCATGATGAGTGATCATTGAATTTTCAATGACAATTTGGATTTTCACACCCATCGCGAAAATTAAGCGTTACAATCAATTGAATTTTCAAGACGTTGAAAATTCAGAAGAACAGTTGCCTGAATTTTCACGATTTCCAGTCATTTTCATTGTCATATGAGCCTGAGAAATCAAATTTCACTGTATATTCAAGAAAATTGACTAATTTATCAATAACAAGATCAATGAAAATTCCATGTAATATATTTGTTGTCAAAAATTTCAAGATGTTTTACTTGAAATTTCAAGAGTAATTATCTAACAGTGGATTCAGGGATAGCCAAATTTGTAATATTTTAGGGGAGGCTGGGGCAAAACGGCCCCCTTTCAATGGTCAATAACTTGTGAATGACATTGTGAAAATTCCCAGTTTCAACTTCATTTTGAAGATAATTTTTCATTCTTCAAAACGAGCTCTAACTCATCCCAATCGGATTATTGAATCGGAAAATATTGACGATTGAAGGGGGGCCGTTTTGCCCCATCCTCCCCTATTACGGTTAAATATTGTAACCATCAATTAGATAACATCACTCTTGAAATTTTTTGACTACTTAAATATCATCAGTTCAAATATTCAAATTTTCAGCTATTTTATCAACCAATAATCGAGGTAGAAAGATTTATGATTCCTTGTGTAATCGAAAATCCCCTTTCAAGAAATTGGAATTATTCATTTAGTAGTAAATTTACAGTTTCATATTAACTAGTTTTTAATATATCATTACTCGTAAAAAACAGATTATTAATATTATATTATTTGAAGAATTGAATCAACATATTTTAAACCTTCAATAATGTGAGGGTCAAATCCTGATAATATTACGTAAATTTAATATTGATGTGGATCCCTGACTGCACTGCGAGAAAAATACGATTCTTCTGACTATATTCCATCACCACCGAATTATAGTCAAAAAGTCCTCAACAATTTTTCATGGGTTACGGTAACTATGGCCGGAAAAGTAGTTACTGCAATGGAGTGTAGTCATTGCAACTATTTTATATTTCTCCTCACGATAGATTTGTCATGGTTACTTTTGAACTTTGGTTAGTTTAACTGCATTTTGATTTGCAAAAATTACGCTTGTGAAGTAACTATAATGTTATGTGCCGCATAAAAAAAATCGTATCGTTCACCAAAACTGCCTCAACTATTTTCTTATTGTAAATCGAACTTCAGGTTTTTCTCTCAGTGTGAATTGCTGATAGATTCCTGAACACCCGCGATATCGGTCTTCCTTCTCTGCGAGTCTGACTGTCTTTTCCCTCTATCCCTGAGAAACCAACATTCGCCCCACGCATAATGAATTAGGACAACAGTTGCCCACTATCCAGGATAATAGTCAATCAGAGATTAGGTGGTCTCTATCCATTAGAGAGTAGTGATCTAGTCCCAGTTATGTTGGCAAAGGGAATATACACCCAGGTATGTTTGGCAGTAAAGTGGAACTGCCGTAAGGGGTGAGAGGAGAAATGGGGAAGCAGTGGTTCGTATCGAACATAATCAGCTCAAATGAAGTATGTGCGCTCCGGGGGGCATATTCCGCGGTGCGACCGATGCGTGGCGGGAATTCCGTATAGTTCACTGTTATACCAAACGGACCACTGAGTCCCAGGGGCGCGATGTGTCCTGCCTAATTACAATGTCCAGTGTTTCAAGTCCCCCTCATCCCCCTGCCACTTCCACCGCCCCCTGTTCTCGCAACCCTTCCATGACCGAATACAAACATGAGTGTTACTCACATGCACTCATTCTCCGTCACTGATACACTGCTGGGCTTTGTTTCGTTGATGCCAGTGGACTGTCGATACTCGTAATCCTTCAGATGAGGCTCTATAATTCCGTATTAATTCGGAACAAAGGACTTTTTTTCATTTCCACACACATCCATTTCGTTTTTATCCACGTGACTGTCCGTTTTGTGGTGCTGTTGTGCATGTTATGAGGTTGACAGAGGGGGAGAGGAAGAAAAGGTTGGCGGGATGTTCACACTGTCGCCCGTGGAAAAGTGTCGTAAACGGAGAAGAATGCCTGGTCGGTCGAGCGCGCGAGAAAATCACAAAATGTGGCGGTGGACCGTAGCACGGAAGAGAAGGAGAGGAAGTAAGAAGAAGGGGATTTTTATTCATGCGGCTGTATCTTGGCTTTCGAGGAGTTGTCATTGGATTTGGGGTGACCGATGTTCTTCCTCTCAATTGCTCATAATTTAATCAGCGCTAAGTGTGAATAGGTGATGCTGCATTGGTGAGGATATTCGAGTGGAGAAATTTTTGACTACGAATTCAGTAGCAAACTGGCAAGACGGTTGAAGTCTATTTTGACTATTGGCCAGTTTTTAATGAATATCTCGGAATGTAAGGGGAATAGCAAAATTCTTGTTGCAAACTCTTTTGTAGAGCCAATTGAGAGCTACAACGTATGTAATTAGGAAAATTTCGCTATCTCCCTTAGATTCGGACATATTCCTCAAAAACTCAACTGGGAGATGAGTCGACTTAAATCATTTTACCAATTCCCCACTGAATTTATTTAAAATTTCCTTTCTAAGAATAGAATTATCTATTTTCGTTGTCAGTGTGAGGATCACAGCTGATGATAAACTATCGAAAATAATGATAAATAAAATTGCAAGAACGTGCAGATGTCACATAAATTTCAAAAAATAGTCATGAAGTAACGCAAATTGACATAATGAAAAAGTAATGTCTTGGACACGGAGAAAATTATTTGGTGAATTTCAATAACTAGTTTCTGAAATTTAACAACTAATTATTTAACATTTAGAAAAGAGTTTTCAATTTCATTCGACAACCCCTTGTTAAATTTTCGATAAAAGTTCGTTAATGTTTTTGATGGATCGAATTTAACAACAAATTGCAGATTATTGCAATATCTTCTAGGCGAGACATTGATCGATTGTCACGATACAAATGATTGCGGGATTATTTCCAAATATATATATGCCCTCACCATCTAGTTTGGTAGTCAAAATTGATTGAATTTACTGAATTAGAAGTTCAAGCTGATTGCGTTTTACAGATAATACTGTCAAGCATTTTTGGCTGAAACTTCCGGGAACTCCTTGGAATTGTTTCCTCATTGAGATTTCACGTAATTTCGTTATTACGAATTCTGAACTAATTAATTAGTTGTTAAATTTCACCCAATAATTGTCAAAAAATTCTTAACCTTGCCATGCAGATAAACAATTCTTACGGATGCGTCGACCTCATGTGTTGCAGATAGGAAGCGATTCCTACGGATTCGTCGAATTTGCCGATCACGCTGGTGCGTCATCAGCCCTCGGCGTCCTGAACCAACGTCTCTTCCTCAATAAGGTGAGTACCAAGCTATCCATACCAATCTCCACGACCGCGCCGACGAAAGTCGATTCCAAAGTGTGTAATTACCCCAACGGAACTTGGCCGATCGAAGTATCATCGTGTGTTGAGATGAGTTGTGCGGTCTGTCGATGGACAAAGTTGTCTCATCGCTGTCGCAAAACCGCGAGTTGCATGGAACGTGTGCATCCAGCGTCTGCATCCATAACACCGTGGAGATAAATCGATGACAGCCGTAGAGGTGCCGGGCAACGTTACGATCTGAATATTTAATGTGCAAATGCATCGTCTACAGTTTAGCGGTGTGTGGTTAGAATTAAACACGACCTCAGCTGATATCAAATTCAAGTCATCTCCCATATCTTACTGAGTTTTACCCTTTGATCCATTGAATGTGTCGTATCACGCTGGGTTGACTCCAGTGTTGAAGTACTTTTGGCTGATGGTAGTCAGCGGAAAGGAGGGTTTGTGTGTTTCAGTGGTTATTGCAGCACAGAATACGGTACCTTCATCGCTAGTTCACCATACACTGGCCCTACTATTCTCGTACCTTTCGGCTATACACCAGGCCAAGGTAGTTCTGGTCCCGTAACGCGAAGAGTTACTCGGTTAGTTTAGATTCGCCACGGCAAAGTTTTGATGTCGTGCTTCGCGCGCGCTAGACTTGTCCTCTTGGTTTTCCCTCCTGCTTGCAACCCTTCGTCTGTATCCTTGAAGCTCTCCTCCCAGACTCTCTCT
Organism: Diachasma alloeum; assembly: GCF_001412515.2. Taxonomy (NCBI): domain Eukaryota; kingdom Metazoa; phylum Arthropoda; class Insecta; order Hymenoptera; family Braconidae; genus Diachasma; species Diachasma alloeum. The sequence goes on from NW_021680425.1 coordinate 675,066, forward strand.
TATCCATCTAGACCTTTCACCCGCACCACCCATCCACCACCAACACTATGGGCCACCTCACATTCACGGATAACGTATAACCACCGCCCCAGTGACGACACATTGCTAATGCCGAACCGTACTCGTAATAGATTGGATGCAGCTCTAAAGTTACCAAGTCGGGCCGCACTAATTTGATCTAACGTCGTAGTTAAACCAGTGTGTTGGTTGGTACGTGTACGTATGGATCATCAAGTTCTACCCATTGAGTTAAATTGAGTATCGAATAGATTAGGCATCATTTGAATGCAGAGTATATGCATATTAAAGTTTCTTGGTTTGTGCTGGATGCTACGTCAAATGAGTCTTCACAGTTGGGAGAACAAAGTTGAAGTGGTTTGGAGATCTATCATAAATATCAGCAAGATTATCACACTGCGAGACTCGGGGATGAACGAGAGGGAGAATTTATGTTTGCAGTGAGGGGAATGAATTCTTGAATCATTCGAATCAGTTCATGAAACGAATTCGATGTTACACACCTGAAGGTTACTATTAAACTCTACATGCATTTCTTTTCTTAGTAGTGTGAGACTCAAAGGACAGTTGCAGGTGATAAACTATCGAAAACAAGCGTAAATTTTCCCCGAAACTGAGGATGATTTAATAAAATCCCAAAATGAATAAAAAATTCAGTGCAAATCCAAATCAAAATAACTGTAAAATACTCAAGTGAATTGATATACTGTTAATCATGTTACGCTTCCAATTAATCAGAATCAATCTTGAAATCAAATTATACCAATTAATAAATAATACAACCAAACAATTTAAACAATTTATAAATTTCAACCTACTCTAGCATTTATATGGACTGTCAATATCACGTTAAAAAATCAAATCAATGAATCAACTAGATATAACTCTTGTAATTTAATCTTTCAATTATTTAATCCGATGAACAGAATCAACAAAAGGAAAAAAAAATAGAAAGTGAGAGATCCAATGTAATAAACACAAAAAGATCTGTCAAATGTAAAATTCTTTGACAATTGTCTTAAACATCCGAGTGAATTAAGTCCATTAAAAACGATTTTTACTTTCAAAATGACAAACCAAACTTTAGAATAACCCGAGTGAAATTATTTGCAACTCAGGAGTATCGTTAACGCGATGCAACAGGGGATGTACCATAAAAATTATCACACTACAAGGCTCGTAGATGAACGAGAAGGAGAATTAGCGCCCGTAATGAGAGGAATGAATATGAAGCTGGTTCTTTCAAGCACAAGTTGGGTGAGACATCTTCAGTCACATCAATCTCACAGGCTCTCGGTTAATGCGAGTCAACACCGTGAAATTACCTTCCACCACTCACGATTGGGTTTTCCTCGGGAAGTCATTGGATTTCCGGCAGTATATCTCTCGTACACAAAGAGAAATGAACGAAAATCTGTCGCTTTAGCATAGACATCCGAAGAATTCACCGTGAGACGGTTGAGGATCGATGGCAACGATAAATTCTTCCATTTTACAAAGTATAAGTTTCCCATCAGTCACGGGAAATAACTGATGCTGGCATCGAGTACAGCAAAATATCCTCATCATTTTGACGTGGTGTATGAGTAACATGCACACGGATATGCGTAAATCGTCCGGTCTGGGTTGGGGAGGCTCCTGAGACAGAAACTGGGGAGATAGTGGAGTTGCAGAAACGGAAATCAGGTGGGAGCACCAAGTTACGATTGAGATTTAAGTTATTGACAAGCTACTTTGGCGAAGCTACGACGTGGTACTCGCTGGAATGGGGGATATTCAAGGCCTCAATCCCTCTGCCTCCTGATTTCCCTGAGGACGCAACCCTTCGAAATCTATTCTTCCATTCTGCTATGACTACAGAAGACGTCACTGTTACGGAAAACTTTTATTTGAATTTAATGAATGATTAAATGTACTTACGCTCCGCTGAATTGGATGGGAAGAATCGGTGGTACTTGCTTGACAATTATGGCAGCATTTTGCATTGTAGGGGTTATTACTGACTCACAAGTGAAGGGAAGAGTGCACAGAGAGAAAAAGTGCATTAGCTTTATGAAAAAGATTCTAAATTTTGAAATCGTGGTTTCTAACATTCACTTTTCTAAAAGTTCAAAAATTTTTCAAGTTTTATGAAAAAATTGTTTAAAGTCAGTTATCAATACTGGGATCGATTTTAAACCAATAAAAATGTGAATTTGCAATAAAAATATGAATACTTGGTATTAAATTCAATATTCAAGAATATGTTTACCTGAATTTTCCTGATTTCTATCAATTTTTGTGGAATATTATACTGAAATCTACGATTTCCATTTTTTTTTCAGTCAATTGTAAATTTTTTCGACAATGAATTTTTGGTGAAATATACTCATGAGTATAAGAATCAATTTCCGAATGTTTTCTAGTCTAGAAAGAAATAAGACAAATGAATCCAATTTATTTATTTAATTATTAAATATACCTATTGGACGGTATAGTTTTTTAAAAGAAAAAAAATATTCATCCCTCATGGATGAATGAAATTTACCATTGGTAAATTATTGAAATTATTAAAATTCATTAGCCAATTTCAAATTGTAGAAATTGTTGAAATTTCGTAGGAATAGTTACATTTACCTCCATGCCAATAGTTATAGTTATGTATAATTATTTGTAACTAATCTATCTACAACTATAGTTATACCTATAGTAATATCTACGAATAAAGTGAAATTACAGCCGAATATATCATTGATTCAGTGATAGACAGGATTAGTTATTCTCACCAAATCGATTTGGTTGAAGGCTAGAGTCTACTTAGTCTCACCAAATGATCATGATATAGTTAACGAATGCATATTTAAGAAGTCTTGTTTGACTCGACATTCACTTTTCAAGTAAACCATTCCTTAACTATTTAACGAATATTGATTTGGTCCTATTCAACTCTACCATTTGTCAATAGTTGACGAATCTCGTTTGGAATAAATGAATCATTCAATCAGTGTAGAAAACGTTACGTGAATTCTTTTAAAAGGGATAATGAATTCCAAGTGTCGCCAGCATTAAAAAAAATCCTCATCCAACGCATCCAACCTGTATCCGCTTAAAGTGAACTGTTGTCTGACTCTTCCACAATCCACTCCCCCGCAAATGAACATCGACTAAAATTTTAATTACCCAGATCAAAGTTCTCCAGAATAATAGCTCCGATGGCAGTAATAACCCAATGAAGTATAGAGTAGTTCATCCGCATTGTAAGAACGTTGGTACGCCCGGTATGTCGTTGTCCCTGTACTCCAACCATTCTAATAAAACACAAGTTGTTGCGATTCCTTCGCTGTTATGAGTTCATGACACGCAAAGTCCGTTGATAATCGTTTGAGTAGGCTTGCTACAGCGTTTCGCGTCATTAACCCCATCGATTTTCACGAATGAAGTTGAAATTTCATCATAACCCAGCTCGATGGAAACATCAACCCTATCCTCAGCCCCTCTCCTCCGCCGACTCCTTCATTAATCATTAATACTTGATTCGATGCTGCCAGACAGATAGAAATGAAAAGTAGAATTTTCGCCAGTGGCGTGCGCACCAGGTAACTGCATTTCAAATAATAATTATTTCGCCGTGAGTCTCGCCTTGCAATTAATTATTTGTTAATTGCCGCTAATTAAGGGTAAATAACGAGAGACCGGGGTGGGGGTGGCGGAAAGATAGGGGGGGAGGCTCGGTGAATACGGAGGTAGTGAGGGAGAATGAGAACTAGGTGGTTGTTGGGGATGGGAGTTAGGAGACCGAATTCTGTGGCGGAAATTTAACTGGCTGAGCACCAGGCGGTACCCGATTATTTTTGGTTTCGGTTACGACTCGACCTCTCCACCTTTCCGCAGGGGAAAATTTACAGTGCCGTTACCCAAGCCCCCCCCCCCTCCCTAGCGTTGTGGGTAATGCAAAGAAATAGCGTTTCCCGGCTTTTTCGCGCATGATGGATTATGCGACTGCGGAGCGGGGACGAGAGGTGGACGTGATTTTTTTGGGATTTGGGCTCCGGTTGATTAGAGGGGAGTAGTCGATGAAATGGAGTACGTCCAGATGGAGCATTGAATTGGTTATTTTGTTCCTTTGAATTTCATTTAATACTGCTGTCAGAAACAAAATTAAATTTTGTGGACAGTTGACTAATCATAGACTAAAATTTTACGGGATATTGGAGAAAATGAAAACAACATTTATCTAATTGTCATTTTGGGTCGTTTCGCTATTTATTTTAGTTTCATCAGACTCTGGAAAAATACATATGAACAGAGAATAAATAAATAAATACATGTGACTGTGAAACACCTGTGCATGCATAACCGTAAATAAAGTTATAATCAAAAACCATAACATTCTACGATCAACAACACACACTGTTAAAAAATTTTATTTGAATTTTCACTGCGATTTAAGGGATTTCGTTATTGAAAATTTAGAATTTCCTGGAAAAATGAAAGAGAACTGTAAATTTCAGTTCTATTTTTCCCTGAAAATGAATAGAAAACCAGAATATTCCGGTAAATATATTCTTGAATTTTCAGGAAAGTGACACTGAATGCGATTTCAAGGGAAAAATCATGAAATTTCAGATTTCACTGAAAATTCAATGTAATTTGGCACTGAATATTCATATTATATTGAAAATTCAAATAAATTAAGGAATTCTCGTTTCCATGCTACTTAAAATTCTGGAATTTTACTGAATTTTCAGTGAAACCCGAAATTTCCTGATTTTTCCCCCTAAATCGCATTCAGTTTCACTGTCCTGAAAATGACTAGTTCACTGTCCACGAAATTTTATTTTTTTCTAATACCATGACTCGATTAATTGATTAATAGTTGACTAGTAGTTTTCAGGAAACTGACATTGAAGTGAATTTAAGGAGGAAAAATGACACTTTAGATTTCATTACAAATTCCATGGAATTACCAATTTTCGTCACTTGTGAGTGATGTGAAATTTTACAAAGGTTCACGTGCGCAAAAATCTCGTTTTTCACTCGTGATGAAAAATAGGGTTTGAGACTCGCGGGTGAAGTGTTCTTTGACCCCTGGGAGGTAAATCGAAATATACAATTACTGTGTCCATTGATTTCCATCAAATTATAATGAAACCATTGCATGTCATTTTGCAATGAAGAGAAGAGATTCCCTGAAATTTCATTTGCTAAAAATCCCCTGCACCTGACGAAAAATTCAGTCAGAAATGTCAAAAATCGTATCACTTGACATTTTTCAAAGTCATTATTAAATCCCAACAAGAGGAAAAATTTCAACAGATGAAAAATAAAAAAGTTCCCCCGAAGGCGTATCGACGAATAATATTTAACAATTGAAATATTAAAAAATGGCATGTATCACGAACATTGACTGCTGAATCTTTTGAAAAACGGTACATAATGGTGAATCTCATGAGCTAGGATCTCTCTCAGTGGCCCCTTGGTAAACGGTCGATATAGGAGGGTAGTAACAAAAGCCCTCTCGGCGTACAACGAAGTGAGGGAAGAGTGACGGCTCCTCGAGAAAAATGAAATAAGCGGATGGTGGAAGAGAGGGAGAAGTGAACGAGTAGAAGACTGGCACACAATTCAAGCCAAAGCCCCCGCCGTCAGTCGTTTTTATTAATTTCTCTCAGAAACAATTAGTTGGTCTATTCGTCAGAGACGCTTTTCATTAAATTTTCCCCTATATAGGCTCTCGACGTCGGACCACCGCTGGGAGCCCTCTTGACTCTTCCACACCTGTGCAGACACACGTAATTCAGACGATCATACGTCTGATGGATGGAAAGAGAGGAATTTGCAATGAATATCCGATGTACTGGAATTACCAGTCGTCTCGATTTGAATTACCGATTGACTGGTTTTCTCATCGTCAATACCTCCATTTCTCTCTCTACGGGGCTTTTAAATGGCGTATAAAAGTCGATTTGGAATGGCTTTGATCTCCACCGAGGCCCGTGTGATAAATTTCTTGAGTACACCCGAGGCAGGATCCGCGAAATTCATTCCCTTCAGCCTCCACCCACCGCAATTCTCCCATCCCTCTCTCAATTGAGTACAGAATATTTCGTACATCTCGCTTCATTCCCTCGGAGTAATGACAAACTTTATATCTCGGCTCCTTTACGTGGGATTAAAACATTGAGGAAATCCAAGTGGAAATGGCAGTTTAATGGAATTGGTTTTCGGGGTGTTTCATTGTTGGGGTTTTTGAGTTATAGGTTAAGTTTTTAGGGCATTGGGATTAATCAAGCACTTTGCATTTTCATATTTACATTCGACTGATTGGGAGGCTGAGGAAATTCAGTTGATCGGAATTTGTCGCATTACACGGAGAGAATATAAGATTAAGAATTACAATATGAATATGGTCGCACTTTTTTCGATTTTTTAAATTACACTGCAGCAAAGCCTCAGAAAAATTGGAAAAAATTTCACATCTCATTTTGAAGAATCTAGAAACTCTATCAATGAAAATATCCGCCAAAAATATCATAAGTAGTTAGATTTTCAAATTCAAAATTTGATTTTGAAAAATGAAAAATCGAGTAGTTACAGCCAGCTGAAGAAATGTCTGCAATGTGGAGTCATAATGCAGATGTTCAATCGTTTGTAACAACAAAAATTATGTCTCTAGCATTTTGTAAACAATTCTCATATTCAGCAATTGAAAAATTCGTGCAAAACTCGAATTAAAAATAGCATTGAATTGACTTCCTTTTTTGTAGAGCCGATTGAGAGCTCCAACAAATATAATTACGAAAATTTCGCTACACTGTTAAAAATTTCTTGAAATTTGTCACAATGTCATCTGAATTCTGAATGTTGTGAGTTTGAATTCAATTTCAGTTGAAAACGTTCACTAAGTTTCTCATTCATCTTGAAAATTCAAGAAAATTGAATTTTTCATATTAAAAAACCATTGATTTTTCAATGAAAGCTTGAATTTTCAAATTCATCGTGGAAATTTACCTTAAAAAATAATTGAATTATCAATAGATTGAAAATTCAGAGAAGTGATTCCCTGAATTTTCAACATTATCAAGGTTTTTCAGTGCCGTATGGATCTGAAAATCGAGAATTGCTTGAATATTCAAGAAATTAACTGATTTATCAATGAAGAATTCTTCAGAAATTTCATGTTACTTTATCGTTCTTAAAAATTTGAAGTTATTTCACTTGAAATTTCAAGTGTAATTTTCTAACAGTGTATCTCCCTTAGATTCGGAAATATTTCTCAAAAACTCAACGGGGAGATGAGTCGACTTAAACCGTTTTACCACTTCGCTACTGAAATCTATAAAGTTCCATATTTTTGGAAATAACCAATACAATATCCCCCCGTAATATTCAAACAGTGTATCCCCCTTAAACCCCCTCAAGACTGATATTAATTAGACCCTCGGAGATATCCCTCAATTCAAGCAGGTCAATTGATATTAAATGCACATGTTCCGTGAAACCGTATTCCCGAAATCATGAATATCCCAACGATAACAAAATCACCAGCGAATGTGTATACATTGATGCACATTTCAGAATTGGTTTGATTCATTAGCAAGGAGAGCGGGAATCCGATGTGTCATCATTATCCGTCGAATTACATGCAAACATCGATACAACGAGATTGGACATTGCCGAGTATCATCCGGCTGTCCTTCCACATACATAGTGCCTCATAGTTGCGCCAACCGGGCGGAACTCCCTCCTCTTCCTCCACCCCCCCTCCCCCCACCGCCCCCTTCATCCGACTGAGCTTCCGATAATTTCTCATGCATTGATTATTCACTTGTGCACAACACTCTGCTTTATTTCATCAATAGGTAAATAGGCTTTTTTATCATTCAGCAGTGGCACTAGTGAAGCAACCTGGCTGGATTAAATGTTATAGGGTGTCTGGAGTGGATGGCAGTCGGCCGGGGGGAAGTAGGTAAAGACGAGTGGGTAAGCCGAAACAAAGGAGAACAAAGGATTGTCTACTGGAAATAATGAAAGGGTGTTTATCCAGAATTAGGCTGAAATTCCCTGCAGCTCCTCTACCTGTCTACGAACATTTTACCCTTCTCTCTTCTTCCGGTTGTCTCCTGATGCCCCCCGCCTTGCTCCCCCTGCCCGCTACCCTGTTGCCATATAGCACAGTCGTTCCACGTTCATTCAGACAAATTAGCCCGGCGGCGTGCCTTTGTACTTTTTTTTTCATGCCTTTTCACGAATTCAAAGGCGTTTTTACTTTCCCCGCTCGGATTCCTGTTGGCATAGCTCTTCAACACTTCATTTCGGAAGCGACTAGTGGGCCTCTGCGAAATACTAAATATGAAGATTTTTTTGTTTTTACTGCTGGGGGGGCGGGAAAAAGTTGTTTGAGTGGTGGATTGTGGAACTTTATTCTGGTAATTTTTTTATGAATTTCATAAGTTTAGGAATGAATCTTTGCGATGTAATCATTGCAGAGAAGGAAGAAGTTTTTGAAATGGGGAACCACACGCGAGGGAAAAGGGGATGTCTGTGAGACGATGGATTATAGGTGACACTGCACAGAAAATCATTTTTAAATTAAAAATCGATGCGATTATTTTTCGTGTTTGGTATTTTACCAACCGAAGGCCGTATTCGATGTCATGCAGTTGCGTGTCTTGCATACCGAGCACTTCTCTTCGGTTTTTCGTTTTGATTGTTTGTGATGTTAAGTAGTGCTGAGGAAAGTGAAGGTGAATAGTTTTGAGTAGAAATGAGACGGAAATGAGAAGGAAATTTTCCAAGTTACTGTAATTTTAGATTGAGAATGGATATTCAGTGCACTGTTAGAAAATTCTTGCAATTTCAGTCACAGTGTCATCTGAATTTTCGATGTTGTGAGATTGAATTCAATTTCAAATAAAAATTCAAGAAAATAGGGTTTTTCAGGTTAAATGATCATTGGTTTGCAATGAAAGCTCGAATTTCCAAACTCATCATGAAAATTAGACGTCACATACAATTCAATTTTCAGTAGATTGGGAATTCGGGAAAGTTATTGACTGAATTTTCAAAATTTTGGGGGTTTTTCAGTGCCGTATGGATCTGAAAATCGAGAATTATTTGAATATTTAAGAAATTAACTGATTCATCAGTGAAGAAATATACAGAAATTTCTTTGAATTAAATTAATTTTATTAACTTTCCGACCCAAAGGGAGGAAGTTATTGTAATGGCCCCAAAAATCCAATTTTTTCAATCCCATAAATCGTCTACTTAATATTAATAGAGGATTTAGGTGAGGAAAATATAGTTTATTAAATTGAAGTTAACCATTTTTTTGGGGGTACTCCGAGAGCTTCAAAATCTTCGGATATTTCCGGATAGTTTAGTTGTAAACAAACCAGAGTATCAAGTTTCGCAGATTAAATGCGTCCACTCTCTGTAGCCATCACGAATTGATAAAATCGAATAAAAACACACATTTTGAGCGACTGATCGGTTATTGTCCATCGTGAATCACTCAGCGATCCATTAATCTCACGAATTAAAAAAGAATTAATTATTGTTGGTTTTCGCCTCACCAGTCGGCAGACTAAGTGATAAATGAGGCACATGGAACGCAAGTATAAATTCTCCACGTTGATGTTTTCTCCTTATTTCCATGTATTTTATCCGCTATCTCTGCGGTGTATCCATTTTTTTCTGTAATTCTTGGATTACAAATTGCATATGAAAACAGGAAGAGCTAAAGAACATTATTATATTATTTTTCTCTTTGGATAAGAACTTGGCTCAACCCTTGAAAATATACTCCCTCATTTCTTATGCAGAATATATTTTAGACGATCGTTTGTTCATTCGCCTGTGTGTGCACGAAAAGAAAATGCGCCAACTCCAAACCCCTACTTGGGAGAGTTGACTCCCCTTGGCCAAAAAATTCCGAGTGATTTGCAGGACTTGATCTGCATTTTAATTACACCCGAGAAAATTCCAAACTCTCCGTGGTGAAATCAAATTATTATTGGTGCGAGGGGGTTGAGTTGATTCAGGTGTGCGCAGTGAGAATTTCAATTCTCCTAATAATCCTGAGAGTTGAGAAGTATCTTTTATTTTTATACCAAGAGGCGAAATGATGTACGCTTCTCTACTAATGATCGATGATTGTTTTCCACCGCTGGTGGAATTTAAAATGAAGACTGAGTGGAGAACCCCTTTTGCTTCTTCAGCTTTTCTCCTCTGGCCGCCACCGGAAAACCCAGGGAGGGAGGTTTTTTGACGTCTAAAGAGGGTTAAGCGCCGCACTCACCCACCACTGACGAGTCTTTTCTCGTCTCTGATTAATTGATGTTTTTATTGCATGCTGAGTTTGATTGGACGACTCCGATTTGAATTTTATTCGAACAAGATGGGGATTTTTTTTCTCTTCGAAAGTTAAATAAGAGTGGATTCTTCGCGGTGGGGACGCCGGGGATTTGTACTGGGCGGGTGGAAGTCGATATTATTGTAGATGTAATGCGGAAGGGTGAATGACCGAACTGTTTTAGATGTGATGGATTATTGATTGAGAATGTCGTCATAAATGGGGAATCATTCTGCAATTGGAACTGTTGGTTTAAATATTGAAGATTTTTTCTTTGTTTGATAATTTCGGAAGTTTTTACGTGGAGTTCTATGCGGAGACGAATTTTGAAAGAAATCTACTCTGAAATGCTAGTAAGAAATACAATAAGTCTAGTAGAAATTACATTAGAGAGAAATTTTGACTAAGATTTCGCATGCGTGTTTTGAAAATTCTCATAAATTTACAGTTGCATTGCAATTTTAAGGAATTTCTTCATTGAAAATGTCAAATTTAATGGAAAAAATGATGGAATTCTAAATTTCAGTTCAATTATTTTATGAAAATCCATAGAAATAAAGAAAATTGAAGAAATATATTATTTTTTATTCTCAATCGATTGAAAATTCTGTGTACTTTAGGAGTGAACAGTCATGTTTTGATGGAAAATTGAAGTAAGTTGATGAATTCCCATCTACTTGATGCCCAAAAATTATAAAATCCATTGAACTTCCAGTGAAATTGTAATTTTATTATTTTTTCCACTCTAAATGAAATTTAATGTTACTTTTCTCAAAATCGAAGTCATTAAAGATTGGCACTATGATCATAAAATTAATAGACACTGTCAATTCCAGTTCAATTAGCCCCTGCAAATTGATATAAATCAGGGATGTTATTAAATTTTCGAGTAATAAAAAATAAAGCCTTATTCGGTATCAAAAATATTTTCGTTTTGATTGAAAATTCAAGTCATTTGGGGAGTTGTCGTCTTTCTGTTGTTCCCTCCTCCCCTAAATCGAATGCAATGTCATTGAAAATGAAAATTACTGCAAAACCCCATGAAATTTAAATTTTCCTCTAATAATGTACTGAAGATATTCCCCTCGAACAAAAAATAACATTCGCAATTAACCATAGAAAATTTCTTTGTACTTCATCCGTATAAAATTCCCAAACAATTCAAAGTATCATTTGTCGTTCGATCAGAAGTGTTTTCGCGTCGTCTACTCTTTCCCTCTGTTGTTAATTCGTTCCCTCAGTTCTCTACAATAAAAAAAAATCGAACACGAGTGTAATGTAACGTTCGGAAAGAGAGCCCTGTTCGTGTGTCATCCCCGTTACCCAAGTGTTGAGTGAGAATGAATTTCCTGGAACTTCAAAGCAACAATTTACTGGCTTACCGGGGGCATCTCATTTGAAAGACCGCGGAATATCGATTTTTGGCTCGACTCGACCACAAATAATCCCGCAGCATTCTCAACACAGAGCTAACCTCAAATACTCCATACTTCTCATGTATTTTTTATTCCTTGTACTCTCAAAATCGATAACATCCGATGTTTGACGTATTTTTTCATTTTTCATTCTTTCAAGTTCAGCAGAATATTAAAAGAAAGAAAATTGACGCAGTGAAAGAACAGTTTGCTTGACGACCGCGTGTTCAACGTGTTTCCCAGTTATGTTTACATTAATCGAGATCGAGGTATGCTCCATGGGGTTGGAAAAAATTCTCATTAAACTATTGCAAGTTGACTGAGTCAATTATTTTCTTTTAGCCTCTGGCTGGACGTAAATGGAAGATAAACATGGAGAGCACTGCAACGTGAGAAATAAAATTGCTTGGGGTAAAAGCCGCTTTTATCAGCATTACTGAATGTGAAAGAAGAAGAGAAATTGAGAAATTAAAAAACCATTCGGAACTTTCAATTAACTTTTCATAGCCCGCACTGTGAGCGAAATTTCGCTTCGCTTGAGATTAGTGAGTCTATGATTAAGGATTTTTCAAACTGTAAGCTTGGACTTTGTCAATATTTGGAAATTTTTCAATTGTCTAGTTGCTAGTCAGGAGTTGAACTATTTTTGTGGGATCCGTAAAATTGTTATTTCGTCCAGTCATTGTTGTACTTTTTCGTGGAAAACTTGGAATTTTGACTTCAATAAATTTGTTCGTCAATAAACATTCCTGATATGCAATACGTTTTTCCAAATTCAATCTCCTGATTTATGACAAAAATCAATTTGAAACAATGAGAAATTTAAAAAAACATTCGGAAGCCTCAATTAAATTTTCATAGCCCGCGCTATAAGTAAAATTTCGCTTCGCTTGCGATTAATGAATCTATAATTAAGGATTCTTGAAACTTTAAGCTTGGATTTTGTCAATATTTGGAAATTTTTCAATTGTCTAGGTGCTAGTCAGGAGTTGAACTATTTTTGTGGAATCCGTAAAATCGTTATTTCGTCCAGTCATTGTTGTACTTTTTCGTGGAAAACTTGGAATTTTGACTTCAATAAATTTGTTCTTCAATAAACATTCCTGATATGCAATACGTTTTTCCAAATTCAATCTCCTGATTTATGACAAAAATCAATTTGAAAAAATGAGAATTAAGAAAAACCATTCGGAAGCCTCAATTAAATTTTCATAGCCCGCGCTATAAGTAAAATTTCGCTTCGCTTGCGATTAATGAATCTATAATTAAGGATTCTTGAAACTTTAAGCTTGGATTTTGTCAATATTTGGAAATTTTTCAATTGTCTAGGTGCTAGTCAGGAGTTGAACTATTTTTGTGGAATCCGTAAAATCGTTATTTCGTCCAGTCATTGTTGTACTTTTTCGTGGAAAACTTGGAATTTTGACTTCAATAAATTTGTTCTTCAATAAACATTCCTGATATGCAATACGTTTTTCCAAATTCAATCTCCTGATTTATGACAAAAATCAATTTGAAACAATGAGAAATTAAAAAAAACATTCGGAAGCCTCAATTAAATTTTCATAGCCCGCGCTATAAGTAAAATTTCGCTTCGCTTGCGATTAATGAATCTATAATTAAGGATTCTTGAAACTTTAAGCTTGAATTTTGTCAATATTTGGAAATTTTTCAATTGTCTAGGTGCTAGTCAGGAGTTGAACTATTTTTGTGGGATCCGTAAAATCGTTATTTCGTCCAGTCATTGTTGTACTTTGTCGTGGAAAACTTGGAATTTTGACTTCAATAAATTTGTTCTTCAATAAACATTCCTAATATACAATGCGTTTTTCCAAATTCAATTTCCTGATTTATGACAAAATTCAATTTGAAAAAATGAGAAATTAAAAAAAACATTCGGAAGCCTCAATTAAATTTTCATAGCCCGCGCTATAAGTAAAATTTCGCTTCGCTTGCGATTAATGAATCTATAATTAAGGATTCTTGAAACTTTAAGCTTGAATTTTGTCAATATTTGGAAATTTTTCAATTGTCTAGGTGCTAGTCAGGAGTTGAACTATTTTTGTGGGATCCGTAAAATCGTTATTTCGTCCAGTCATTGTTGTACTTTTTCGTGAAAAACTTGGAATTTTGACTTCAATAAATTTGTTCGTCAATAAACATTCCTGATATGCAATGCGTTTTTCCAAATTCGTTTTTGAATTCCATCATCTCCCATTCCTAAAAATCGAGGGTAGATTTCTAATTAGAGAATGAAGCTGAAACTAGCAGAATATTCGTCAGCGGAAAGTTCAATTTAGGAGGTATTTAAGTGCAGGAGAGTCAAGTAATCATTTGTACAAATGTTTTCCAAGTGCGAAAGAGTTTGTACATTACTTAAAACTATTTGTACACCCCTAGATTCGCCAAAGACAAATCTTCTGCTGTCGAATCTTTCGCCAGTTTCAGCTTCATAATTAGAGATGGATCATTAAAAACCGTTGACATGCCCTCGAACATCAAAATTTTTCTATCTCTGTCTACAGTTTCCATTGATTTATCAATAAAATTTTGAATGTTCAATAATAACGGTTCTTCAAATTGCAGTCGAACTTGAATGTAATAAAAATTGTCAACAATTGTACCGAACATTTCCACCAAAAATTTCGAATACTGCATCCCATTTTACCCCGCTCTTCCCCAGTTTAATCAAATCAGAGATGATCACTGGAGCACTTTAACATCGGTGCATTTCAGGGATCGTGGGAAAGCCTGTGTCTGGTTATAGTCATCATTGTGCACGTACGAGAGTGACGGGCGGCATAAATATTAATTGCACAAAATGACATGTAAATACCACGGGTGGATGAAGCCCTGAGTGCGGCGATGGCAGGGGTAGCCGAAGAGAGAGAGAGAGAGAGAGAGGAACGGGAGGGATGTGAATCCAGCGACAGCACGTGCATCCCAAATGGACCATTATTCCATCAGCCGTACCAGCCGGCAACTGTTCGGGTAACTCTCGGTCCAAGAGAGCGCGCGAGAAATCCTGTCTCGTGTACTCCTCTGAGTATCTTGCCTCGTAGAATATTAATGCCCCGACAAAACCTCTATATTCCGAAAATTCTCGGTCTTTACCAATGACCTTAGAACAATCGATCACTGATTTTATTCTTGCGGGTGAATTCAATCGACCAAAGAGTGCACCAGTAAATTGTAAGGTTGATTGCATCAGAGTTGGACAAACAGCCGGTGGCTCATGGGGCACTGTGTGCTGGTTCACTGGAGCCATGGCACACTTGGATTGGGCTGCAGTCCAAACCTACTGCCGATGATTCTGGCATAACAATTTTCCCCGAGCTTTCTTAATTGCATTATGAGGATTGAGATTTTTTGGCGGTCGTGACGCACCTCAAATCTATTTCGGGGGTTCGTTGATGTTTTTATTCACAGAGAAACAAGGTTTTTTAATTTCACACGCAGAGAAGTATTCAATAAAAAATACGTATCTTTTCCGTAATTCCGGAGCGAAATGTGGTGGTAGGAAATTTTACGGAATTGTTACGGAATTTTTCCAGAGCCTTCCGTAATTTTTAGCTGAATCTCCTGTGAAAAATTACGATTCCGGCACTTAAATTTTCCGAGTAGATCCCGTAATCGGTGAGCGAATTGTAAGTTCCGTACTTTTTACTGAAAATTTCCCTCCATGCACGCTGCGAAAAAAAATCGCTTTTGCCGAAAAACCATTTTCTTGAGAGGAGAATTTATTTTTTTAGAAGCGTACGAATTAGAAAATTACTTCGGAAATTTCAAGTAAACAATCGTGAAATTTTTAACAATCAATCATTTACACGAAGTGGTAAAACGTTACAAGTCAATTTTGACTGTTGACCAGTTTTCAATGAATATCTCGGAATCTAAGGGAGATGGCAAAATGTATTTCAAACCTATTTATAGAGTCGATTGAGAGCTACAACAAATGTAATAGCGACAATTTCGCTATCTCCCTTAAATTCGCAAATATTCCTGAAAAACCGTTTTACCACTTCGCTGCCGAATTGAATTCAAATTCACAACGTTCAGAATCCACGTGCAACTATTGCTTAATTTTCAAAAAATTTCTAACAGTGCAGGCGTAGTTCTTGGGAATGTTCATCAAGTGACAGTTCCATTCAGCTGTTGAAGAAATTTCGTCGTCGAAAATTCGCAGAACAGTAGAGAAACAATCTCCCGGAATTGTGACGAGATGCACCGATCCAATTTCTTTCGAGATTGCGATGATTCCAAAACTTTCGATGTTTTTCCAGACCGTGATGATCTCTTCGAAATAATTCTCGTCTAGTCTCAACGGCATCACTAGGAACCACGAAAACGCATGAACAACATCATTGGCTAATGAAAATAGCCATTGTAATCAAGCCTCACGCCATCCCATTCTACCCCGCTCCCCCCTAACCGTGAAGCATTTGCAAGATTTTTCTTCTTGAAACTCACCTCCTGCAACTTTATCCCTGCATTCACCGAGTTGGATTACAATATCCGTGGCTTCTTTCTAATTAAAAATAAATCCCAACCAGGCGATATAACGAAGAAAGCGTAACCGTTAGCCAGTTAGTCGGTGCGATTGCATTAAAATAAATTATTTAAGTTGTAGCAATTTGGTGGGTCCCCGATGGCTAATATCCGGATAATGGAACGAAGCCACGGTTGGGGAGGGGGGCACGGTGTCGAGTATAGAGAGCTCTTGTAGGAGCAAGGGAGGAGACGAAGAATTTGAACGGCGAAGGAAAATGGCCAAAATTAGGGGGGAGAGACGAGCGGCTTTGAGGGGTTCCGC
>NW_021680425.1:691672-721443 GCF_001412515.2 Diachasma alloeum
GCGGGGGGGGGGGAGAGACATTCAACGAGGAGAGAGAGTAATTGACGAGAAGAAATGGAATAATTGAAAGCTAAGAATCGCCACCTTGAGACTCAATTTACGGTTTAACGCGTGGAAAATATAAGTGAATGGAAATTTTGGGGAGGGGGCGAGTTATTCTGAGTTTGAGGGATTATTATTACGCGAATTATTTTTTAACGAGGATATTTTGTATTTAATGCCGACAGTTGGCTTTTTTTGGTTTTAATTGTGAGTGTATACAAATGGTGGACGGTTTCAATGTGAATTTGACTGGGGCGTTCATGATATTTACTGTTTAAATTTTTTTTTTATTTATAGTTCCAGTGAAGTTTCAAGAAATTTTATCATTGAAAGTTTACAGTTCTCTAAAAAAAATCAATGGAAACTGTCAGTTTCAGATCAGTATTTTTGTGATATTTAATTTAATCAAAAAAACTAAAATTCATCATGAAAAGAATAAATTGAAACTGTCCGTTTCAGTTCAATATTTTTGTGAAATTCAATGGAAATCCGGAAAATGGAGGTAGAAATGTTATTGAATTTTCAATAAAATAATTTTTAAGTAATTTGGTACTGAATATTCATGTTTTGATTGAGCGTCAAGTTGATTCAGAAATTTTCGTCTTTCTGCTGCTCAATTTTTTTTAGATTTATTCAATATCTCTCTAAAAGTGATGATTCCACAGTGTAAATTTAAGAAGAAGAAGTTCTCTATATGCAATAAATTCCGAAGATTAAAATTTTCAAATCAATTCCAATCAAAATGACTATATTCCTGTGCAATTTTGACTCGAAATGTTGGAGTTTTTTCCAAATCGGTCGCACTCTTCATTCGAATTTCGGCAAAACATTGTATTTCAATTACAATTTTAAAAAGAAATCTTCAACTCAAAAAAATTCCTCACTCGATGCATTGATCCCCCAAAAACTATCAATAAATCCTCGAAAAAATATTCACACGTGTTTTGCAATCTCAGAGTCTCGTTAGACCTTGACTCAATTCTCATTCCAGACGTCTCTCGATGCCGGCAATTTCGAGCCATTAAGCACTCGCATCTCCTTGCTGCTATCTTTCCACCGGTTGTCTTCGTGCGAGCGAGAAAATGGGGCGGCGCGTAAGCCAAGCGTAACGTGGCTGCTCTTACTCGGGTCCCTTCTACTTTCAACTAACATTGGCTCCACACGGACACATCCACCCGTGGGGGCCAATGGTGTGGAGGAACACTTTAAAGCCCGCACGAGACCGAGCGAGATGGCACAAGCAACACCAACATCCGAATGCCAGGCTATCTGGCATTCAGAATTATTTCGTATAATTATATTCGTTCGGCAACGACACTCCTGGGGCACGAAATTGAAATTGAGCTTCCCTGGACGAATATCTGAATTGCTCAGACAGCGCAATACACCGACCTAGGTATTTTTTCGTGTCGCAGTTTGAATATTAATTCTCAACGGAGGTGAAAAATTTTAGTGAAGAATTTTTCGGTAATTGAAGATGAATGTTACGGATTGAAGCGAGTTCAGTGCACTATTGATACTTTTTGGGACACAGAGCAATAATTTTTGCCTCCATAGATGTGTTTTTTTTAATTGAACAAATAACAGGATTTTTTATGCTACAATTCGCGTCCCCAATTGGCTTTCCTATCAGTAGCGAAGTGGTAAAAGGAGACAACTCAACTTTGACTATCGACCAGTTTTCAATCAATATCTCGGAATCTAAGGGAGATAGCGAAATTTTTGTAATTACCTTTCTTGTAGCACTTAATCGGCTCCACAAAAAAGGTTATAACAAAAATTTCGCTATCTCCATTAGATTCCGAAATATTGATTGAAAACTGGTCAATAGTAAAAATTGACTTATCTCCTTTTACCACTTCGCTACTGATATAGTTTAATTTTTCACAATTTTCTAGTCCTTTTCCTTCAATTTTTCACCCGTGTACACTTCCTGAAAATTTCTTCAATAAAAATTGACAATTTGATCAGTGGAAATTAAAAATATCCGTTCAATTATTCTATGAAAATCAATAGAATTTAGAACAATTGAAAAAAATTAATTTGGTACTGAACTTTTATGGTCTGATTAAAAATTCAAACAAATTGGGAAATTCTAAAAAGTCTTCCGGAAATTTCAGCCAAAATTTTTTAAAATTCCACTTTTGAAATTGCAAAAAAATCTTTCATTCAAGAACAGATTTTTCCGATTCTCAACCCAATGATCAGGAAACGATTTAAGAATATCATTGGCGATTTAGGAAATATTAGTTCTTTCCTGAATGAAAAATATACAGTTTTCAGATGCTCGAACCAAACTATTCTTCAGTAAACACTAATTTTTGTTGAAGTACAAAAAATTAGTGAAGAATGTTGTAGTAATCACGCCGCCTATTGTGAATATATGTTATGCATTGAAGTGAGTTTAGCGGCCTCTGAGGGGTCGACGAGGGGATGAAGAGGGATATGAGAGGATCAGACAAAAGCCAAACGATACACGTTGAATTTTACCGTGTCGATCGCCAGGCGTTTGTGCAAAGCCCTGGGCTCCTCTCTCTCTCTCGGTTTTCCCCGTTGATCAGCAGAAATTAGCATAGGCAATTTATGTCCTACCCCTATAAAT
This sequence comes from Diachasma alloeum, assembly GCF_001412515.2. Taxonomy (NCBI): domain Eukaryota; kingdom Metazoa; phylum Arthropoda; class Insecta; order Hymenoptera; family Braconidae; genus Diachasma; species Diachasma alloeum. The sequence continues at coordinate 694,317 of NW_021680425.1, forward strand.
AACATGTTTATCGTCGTAATTTATGCGTCCATAGTGGGTACATCGTTGTTGGGGGGCCATTCGATTTTCACGCCCCACCCCCTCGGGGTCTCGAAAAATCGTCCAGGTGAATAACAAGGTTGAATAACAGCTCCCACTCGATCATCCGTGATCAAGAATAATATAAGATTAGCCCGGCTGATCTCTCATTACAATTTACTTTCGAGGAATTTTGTTTTCCTCATTCCAATTATTGATCATTTACGGGTACACTGGGGTTACTCATCACTCGCCCGCATTTTCTCTTGATTGTCATTCCTACGAAAGTATAGTTTTTCGGCGGAACTGATCTTTCTCTTGCAGCAGTTATGTCGATTGTTTTGCGCGCACGTTACTTCATTCCGTTGAGAAATCAACATTGCCCATCCCTCAATCTGCACTGAGAAAAAAATATAATTCTTCTGACTATATGTCATCACTATCGAATTATAGTCAAAAAGTCCTCAACAATTTTTCATGGGTTACGGTAACTATGGCCGGAGAAGTAATTACTACAATGGAATGTAGTCATTGCTACTATTTTATAGTTCTCCTCATGATAGATTTGTCGTGGTTACTTTTGAACTTTGGTTAGTTTAACTGCATTTTGATTTGCAAAAATTACGCTTTTGAAGTTACTGTAATGTTATGTGCCGCATACAAAAAAAAATCGTATCGTTCACCAAAATGCCTGAACTATTTTCTTATTGTAAATCGAACTTCAGATTTTTCTCTCAGTGTGGAGAATGGGGTCTGTATGTGAAAACACCATCCGATTCGCGAATTTACCCGTAATGGTCCGCGCCATCTGTCGGAATCCTAGAAAATTCTAGATTTTTCTAGAAAATTCGAGAAAATTCTCCGGTTTTACAGAAAATTTGAGAAAATTCTTGGATTTTCTAGAACATTTGCACATTTTCTAAAAAATTTAATTCAGTTCGCAAGACACGAATACGTCACACACCCGCACATGAATAACAATCTAGACGTGTCCACGTTGAGTCTAACTGCTGTATCAAGGATGCAGCCGCTTACTATTTTTTCTAATAATTTCAATAGAAATGAAACTGCAAATCTTTTTAGAAATAGATTTTTTTCAAATCTTCGACGTTTCTCTTAGTGTTTGAATAAATTTCTTGTTGACTTAAATGGCGCAAATTCCACCCCCACAAGTATAAATCTTACAAGAGCTTTCCGTACTACATTGACCAAGTATAATTGAGGATTAACGGTTTTGATATATTCCGATATACCAAAACTTGTGATTGTGACTTTAATGTTCGCTTAATATGGGATTGTGTCTTTGTTACATGCACTTTGAGGACCGAGATGGCACAGAAGTTATGATGATTCAATGATATGTATTTTTGACACAATACATATCATTACAAACATGTACAAACCTGTTCGCACTTAAAAACCATTTATACAATGATTGTTTGACTCTCACACCTCTAAAAAGCCACTGAATTGAATCTTCCGCTGGCGAATATTCCGCTAGTTTCAGGTTCATCACGAAACTCTCCTCTTATTTTAGAGAATAATAATCGCGGGGAAATTGTGTTTAATGGTCATGGATGAATTGTCGTTCCCGCATTACATCATTTGGTAATTACATCACTCGCTAAAACACGTGAATATGGAATGCACGCATATACGCGCATATTTCGGTGTAAGCTGGACGCGTGCGCCATCTATACGCGTATTCCTCGTTATTCGGAGGCTCTCTGTCACGTACCAATAGGATAGGTTCGTACGATATGCACCCATTTGCATACATATAGGGTCATTATAAATATATACCCATAGAGTTCCTACGTCTCTCTCTCTCATGCTCAACTCCCATCGTCCAGGGCCATCAGAAGTAGCATCACAGAGCGCAACGTATACCGGTATCCTTCGCGAAACTATACGCGATGGCTTCGCTTATCCTCTATTGCTCGGTTTTACCGTTTGACTCCATGCTCAGCCATAACCTCAACGATATTTTCATCTCGGGACCATTTTCACCGTTTTAAAAGTCGACAACCGGGATCATTTCAAATGTCTCGGTTTCTATTTGCTTTATTTTTCTTCGTGTGTTTATTTCCCGCTACATTCGCCTAGAGTTTGTGAAAACTGGAAATTGAAGGGGTCATCAAGACGCGAGAGGGAATTTATAACTCAAGATGATGTTATGAGTGAAAGAATAATTTATTTTTCATTATTTTTGTATTTTATTATATTTATTGTATTTTATTGTAAATTATATTTTTATAATATATAATATATTATATTTNCACACCCGCACATGAATAACAATCTAGACGTGTCCACGTTGAGTCTAACTGCTGTATCAAGGATGCAGCCGCTTACTATTTTTTCTAATAATTTCAATAGAAATGAAACTGCAAATCTTTTTAGAAATAGATTTTTTTCAAATCTTCGACGTTTCTCTTAGTGTTTGAATAAATTTCTTGTTGACTTAAATGGCGCAAATTCCACCCCCACAAGTATAAATCTTACAAGAGCTTTCCGTACTACATTGACCAAGTATAATTGAGGATTAACGGTTTTGATATATTCCGATATACCAAAACTTGTGATTGTGACTTTAATGTTCGCTTAATATGGGATTGTGTCTTTGTTACATGCACTTTGAGGACCGAGATGGCACAGAAGTTATGATGATTCAATGATATGTATTTTTGACACAATACATATCATTACAAACATGTACAAACCTGTTCGCACTTAAAAACCATTTATACAATGATTGTTTGACTCTCACACCTCTAAAAAGCCACTGAATTGAATCTTCCGCTGGCGAATATTCCGCTAGTTTCAGGTTCATCACGAAACTCTCCTCTTATTTTAGAGAATAATAATCGCGGGGAAATTGTGTTTAATGGTCATGGATGAATTGTCGTTCCCGCATTACATCATTTGGTAATTACATCACTCGCTAAAACACGTGAATATGGAATGCACGCATATACGCGCATATTTCGGTGTAAGCTGGACGCGTGCGCCATCTATACGCGTATTCCTCGTTATTCGGAGGCTCTCTGTCACGTACCAATAGGATAGGTTCGTACGATATGCACCCATTTGCATACATATAGGGTCATTATAAATATATACCCATAGAGTTCCTACGTCTCTCTCTCTCATGCTCAACTCCCATCGTCCAGGGCCATCAGAAGTAGCATCACAGAGCGCAACGTATACCGGTATCCTTCGCGAAACTATACGCGATGGCTTCGCTTATCCTCTATTGCTCGGTTTTACCGTTTGACTCCATGCTCAGCCATAACCTCAACGATATTTTCATCTCGGGACCATTTTCACCGTTTTAAAAGTCGACAACCGGGATCATTTCAAATGTCTCGGTTTCTATTTGCTTTATTTTTCTTCGTGTGTTTATTTCCCGCTACATTCGCCTAGAGTTTGTGAAAACTGGAAATTGAAGGGGTCATCAAGACGCGAGAGGGAATTTATAACTCAAGATGATGTTATGAGTGAAAGAATAATTTATTTTTCATTATTTTTGTATTTTATTATATTTATTGTATTTTATTGTAAATTATATTTTTATAATATATAATATATTATATTTAAAAAAAAAAATTCAAATAGAATTAAAATTTAGAGAGAAAAAATTCCGATTCGCCCACCCGGGATTCGAACCCGGGTCTCCCAGTTACGCGCCGGGCACTCTTACCGACTAAGCTACCGGGAACCACGGAAATTCTCACTCATATATATAATAAAATATAATATATTATATATTATATTTTTATAATATATAATAAAATATAATATACAATGAAATATAATCATGAACACATTTAAAACAGTTAAAACATGTCATGTGTGCATGAATAATTTTTTTTCTTGATTATCAATAGCACCTGTTTATTCGATCAAAGCTTTAATTTTCTCCTGTATTACTTCCCCTCTAGATTCATTCGACTGCATGTCAGTCCCTCAAAAATGCAAACTACGCATTACGAAATTAATTAAAAAGTATAAAAAATCACTGCCTGAAAATAAACGTAATTTTTCCTGCTCTATAAAATATACCTCCAACTTTATCTCCTGAATAATTTATTAATCATCATAAATAACACCTGCCCAGTCATTCAGCTAAATTTCAATGCACCTTTTTTTCCCCTAACGAAGGCAAGTTTTTACTCCCCCGCACTGCACCCGTGCATTCCAAAGAATTCTCCTATTTTCCTTTTAATTTATTTTGTATTAATGCAATGAGGGTGAAAGAAAAAAAACATGTACATTTGCTTGAGGTATGTTATATCCATCTGCGTTTCATTACTCCCAGTTTTTGTTTTTCCGCGAAAAATGCTAATGGGCGTTCGTGGTAAGCGTGCGTATACCACGTGGAATACATTATACCGTCTCTCGTTCGTCAGTCATTAGCTTGGGAAAACACTACATAGGTATGTAAATGTATTTTCAAGCGTATACACACGACTTGGAACGTTTGTAAATGTATTAACATATACACAAAGGTGTTGAAGTGCAGACTAGAGGTATTTTGTTATATACATACGTTCAACTAAAGAGAATTCAGGGTGAGTTATATACTCGGTGTGTTAACGGGGGTGAGAAGTGAGGTATGAATCCGATGAAAGACCATCGGCGATTCAATTATCGAGGCGGTCCCGTAGTTTTCATCGTTCATCGAGCACTCTCCCTCACTCCCAGGGGGGCGGGGCGCAGAGACCGCGAGAAATTTTTAATTAACACCCGTGAAACGACGTGTTCGTTGGCCGTTATACAAGGGCGGCCGAGCGAGCTACACACACGGCTAAAATCCATGCTCAGCCCCTCCCCCTCCCCCCATAATTCCAATGTTAGGTGGATTGTTGGGCTTGCCGAGACACGAATAATTTCATTGCCCAGATTTTTCCAACGAAAAATATCTCGCATTCCACGAGTCTTTGTCGTGGTTATACGTTTCTACAGCTTGACTGAGCGCCGCCGGTTTTCAAAAAAATCCACCGCCACGGTGTACCCTGCCGAGAAGCGACGGCTGGTATATCTGTACAAGTCTCGGTTTCACGAGAAGAAAAAAAGAAGAATAATATGTAACAAAAATCGTGGAAAAAGTGGGCAAAGCGCAGGCGCTGGGCTCTCGTTGTTCAGGCAAGACTAGGAGAAAACTGGATTGCCGTCTCGTGGATTCAGGCACTGAAGAAATTCCTCGAGAGACTCCTATCGTCGGTGGAATGTCGAGCAGGCCTGCCATCCAACGTCGCCCGATACAAACCGTTGGCAGTTCTTCCACTACCCCTGTACCTCTCTCGCAAGGTTCCCCCTTCCATTCCCGTTGCAATCCATCTCCCTCGTCTCTCTGCCTAGGAACTAACCCCTCTCACATGCTCATTGCATCGCCCCCTCACCCCGGGACACCGGCTCATCCCCACCTTGGCGACTGTCGCCCCCCTGCGCCCTGTTACGACCACCACCACTACCACTGGAATACCACCACCTACCCCACTATCACTACCACCCACCCATTTCACTAATACAAGTACTCGTGCGATACACTGCGATACACACGCGGGGGGTCTCCACGTCTTCACGCTGTAGCCGGCGCCGCGCTGCTGGCTGCACAGATCCCACGCTGGTCCATAACCACTAGACGCCTAGGCTTCTAGTCACCGCGGCCCGTCTCCGCTCGTTAGCCTCTCGGTTTTTTCGCACTTGAGCCCTATTACCGATTACCGACGAGTACTGTTAACCGATTAATTTCCCCCGATCTGCATTATCCGTGTGAAGAAGAATAACAAAAAAAAACGTCAGAGCTAACTGAAGGAGAAACAGCGAGTGACACATGGCGATTTGAGCACACCAATCACATAACTATAAATAGAGTTGTAGGAAAAAAAGTTGGAAGCAGTCCCAGTTCTCGCGAGGATACACAACACCAGAGTACAAACAGCGGGGAAAAAAGGCCATTCGTGGAAGGATAGAAATACACAGTGAGGAAACAGGTATAAGCGCATCCGACGGATGACGTATGCTCCATCAGAACTGGAGCCAAGTGTACAGTATATCGAATAAAGTGAATAATTCTCTGTGATACATCCACTACGTAAACCTAGAGAACTGAATAAAAAATACGCGCAAAGTTGTTGAATATAAATCGACGTCACAATGCCGTGAGGATCACGCCACATGTTGAGTTAAGAGTGTGTGTGTATTTGGGTATGAACACATCAGTTTACTAAACAGTTTGTAGTACACTGTTTTACTCGAGTTGTAGATAACCAAAAAAAACCTATAAAACGAGACAAGTACCTCGAAACTCACCACGTGAAGCTGGCTTTTGGGTCCAGAAAGTTGTGATAGCGGACAAATGCTTCGGGTGGTTGTCGGCTGAAGTCCTTTTCCCCTACCGGGGAGAAAAAAAATATCCCCCAACGGTTATTCGGCCAAGGGGTTTCCCGCGCGCAGAGCGCGACGACCAACGTATAAACCGGTCCCAGTGAGACGAGTTGAGCCGAGCCGCCTGCCGCCGCCGCAGCAACCCCTACACACAACAACCCAACGAGGCATCCCCCACTCTGAATCGCACAACAGCCAGAGCGGAAGTGCTAGTCAGTCGGCGAGCGACCTTCCGACATCACGGGTTAGCTTTTACCACATAGATATATATTTGTATATGTACATATACAACGACCCAAGCGTATTCACATCAACTGGCCGCACAGGAGCGTTTATCGCCGGGCGAGGATACCCAAGCCACCGCTTGACATTATCATCATCGTCAGAATCATTGTTGTCCACTTGCCACTGTTATTGCACTCCTGACGTCGAACACCACTCGTCTCCCCACCCCACTCGTTACTCAATCCAGCAATCCCCCCCTCAAGACTTCAGCATTCGCTTTTGTAACTTCTTTTGAGGTTTAGAATTGCTAATGCAGCATTGAGAGAAACAATCGAGGAAATTAATGAAATCGTGATTGGTGGAGCGGCATTGACACAGCCAACCGGTGAAATAACGGAGTTTCTGCGAGGTAATTACGGTTATCAAGTTTGTTTTTTTTTTCGTCGGTACGCGGGAGTTAAACTTGAAAAGTTAAACGTAAATATACAAGTGATTGACCGTGGAATATCGGGGCAAACAAGTGGTAACTGAAACGTCAAGTCAGACGCGATTGAACACGGCATCTCCTGTGCATACTTGTTGAGCATTCCGACGATTCGACGCTCCTCTCACCATTACTTATTCCCAAGCGTTCACCGAGAATCGTCAGAAAAGGGGAGGAGAAAAAACAAACGATAAAGTCAATAAGAGAGTAGAAGAGGGATAGACAGTAATATTTGGGAGTTATCACAATTCGACTTTCACAAATCGCTGTCTGATATCTCTCACTGTTGATCTGTTGATCTCTCCTGTCTATACTTCCTTATTGGTTACCCACGTGCGCGGAAAAAAGCCGGTACGCAGGGGCTGAAGCTGCCCCCAGCGCAATCCCGCAGGCTGGCAAGCACATTTGGCCATTAATAATTGACTGTCAGTGGTAGCTGGCACGGATCATCCGGAGAATTCACTCTGTGAAATCCGTAATTCGCAAAGTTGGCGGGATATTTAATACAAAGTGACGGTATAAAAGAGTGTTATTTACTCGTTCCAGTTGATAGCCAACGATTAATAAAGTTGTGTGAGAGTAATAAATCAAAATCACGTCAACAGTTGTGCGTAGAATTGAAAAGAGGTCTGAAGTACTCAAGGTGATACATCATCAGATTGGAGTGAGTGGTTGCAGTGGCATTGGTAACAGTCAAGTAAGGGGAACAAGTAGTGAAAGATATCACTGGTCGGGCCAGTGGTGCAACAATTGTACGAGAAGACGGGAGATTAGTGAGGCCTCGGCGTCAAGCGCCTTGGCTCGTAGTACATCGGGCCCCGGGGCTGCGCTGGTGGGTTGCCTCGTTGGTGTCTACCCGTGCTCCTCATCCACGGGACCCAGGGGCCCCCCCATATCCCACCACTTACTTCAGACAATACCTAATCAGAATCAGGGCTGTCGTGCCTGTTGCTGTACCCATAGCAACCAACCAGCATCGGTTCAACTCACTAGTCAACGAGCCGGTCTATCCCTGAGGGTTGCGAGGGTGGCGACCACCACCTCCGTCCGCGCCGCCCCCTACGCCCATCCCCAACATCAAGGCCTGGGACAGGAGTGCAGGTAAATCCTCTGGCCATCATTTAGAAAAAAAAAAAATTCACGTTTTGAAAAAAGAAATTTCCGTTGATCCACTGACCCTCATCCTCGCCACTAGCGTTATGATTGTCTGTAGGAAGTAGGATTGAGTTTTTGTAATAATTTTTCCCCTTTTATTCTGGTTTTTGTTGTTTTGCGTTTTGAGTTGAAGTCAGTAGTGAATTTTGTGTGGGATTTGTTGGAAAAAATTGCAACCAAAAGCGAAAAAAAACCCAAAAAAAGGTGTAGGGAGGAGACGAGCGCTGTGGGTGGAGGTGGTGCGCACATTCTCGGTAGCCCGATGCTGTTCGTCCCATTTACGGTGCCCACCTTCCCCGCAACACATCAGACTACCCATCCTGTGCATCAGACGCATCATCAACAATTGGGTACACCAGTGGCGAATCCAGTGCAACATCAAGCACCCCAAATCAATCAATTGAATCAACTGAATCATTCAGGACATCAGGGAATTGGTACAGGTACAACCAATCCAGTGACTGTACACAGTGCCAATTGTTCACCACAACAGCAGCATACAAACCAGTCACAGTCACAGTCACAGTTACAATCACAGCAGACGCAGCAACAGGCAACAACACCAAATAAGGTAATAATGGGATAATTATATTCACTAAACTTATGAATTGGATAATTAAACATTTATGAAACACTCTTGGAGTTTGCTGCGAGCAACTTTGATTGTCCGTTGATTCTTTATCGAAAAAGTAGCGTTTTAATTATGAAAATGTAGTAAATTAACGTGATCAAAATGGTATTAGGGGAGGCATTAGGTTGTTCGTAGTTTAATGGAAAAAGACTTTACGAGCTGTTTCTTACAAAACTTTATTAATTAAAGGGAAACTGGCCTTTGTTACTTCACTCGGAGGGAAATGCTTCTTTAACACGGCAACTAGAGCCAATCAATTATCGCCGTGGAGGACAGAGTCTTCTCGATTTGAGAATATCCTTGATAATTCGGAATATTTTTTAATGAATGGGTTACGAGTGGATGACGAAGGGGTTTGAGAACTCAGTTGACGATTTTGAATGACGTAATCGCTAAGAAGGGGAGAAATTTTATTCGAAATTAGGAAAAACATGATAAATCAAAAAATAACATAATCTATCGAATCGATCACTCAAATTATTTTTATTTTGAAACGAGAAACGGGATTTTTTAAATTTTTATTTCTTGAACCATATTTTAGAGCCGAAAATATGGAGTGAAGGATTCATTTCTCATCAATTGCATCCATAGGTGTGATGCTGCGAATTTATATTCGGTTCACATTATTGGAATAATCCAAACGTTCATCAAAATTCTTATTTATCTCGAGGATTGAACGTTGAATTTAATTGAATTTCCAATGAATTAAGAACTCAGAAAACTAATTGCGGAATAAATTTCACAAAGTTCCATAATTAATTGACTGATTTGACAAAATATATAGATATTTTATGTGAATTAATTTTTGAAAATTCAAAAACTTTTTCCTTGAAATTTCAAATAACTTGATTTTTCAGTAACAAAATACATGAAAATTTCTCGTGAATGCTTTATTATTATAAATATCAAAATTTTTGTCTTGAAATTTCAGGAGTAATTTTTTAACAATGTAAACGTGTTTTTTTTGTATCTAATGAATGGTGAAATATCCTCCGCAAAGGGTATTTTTACTGAACTACAATTTCTCTCCATGATTACCTTTCGTACAATAAAATTTGCTACGATTTGCTCCATAATTTTGATTCATTTTTCTGTCCGTGTAAAAAACATCAAATTACACATTCGCTTTTACACAAATTTCCAACAGCAAAATTATCAATTCCAGAATTTGTTTCGTTCTCAATATTTTCCACTCATAACTCTCTCCATGTGGCCCTGACGAGCCACTCCAAAATCTTCCAGGATTCAGGCTCATTAGCAAATCTCAATTAATGCACACCCATTACGGAAGAGCCTTGTGCGAAGGCCACGAATTGACATTAATACAGATGAAATAGTAAATATAAAAGAAAGTGAAAGGTATCAGACCGGCCTTGGGAGCATGAACCAGATGGCAAGGCGGAGTCGGGGGGGCTATGGTTGCGCGGGAAAAGGCGGAAAAGATCAAAGCACGGGAGATGATTTCATTACGACACGCCACTCGTCTCCTCCGTTGAAATATCAAAAGAGTATAGGGAAGTGAGGCTCTCTTACTCCAAAGTATTTGTCGTTTCGGTGAAAGTATAACGTCCTTCGTACAATGCCCCGACTCCCAGTGGACGTCTTACAACGTAAAGGCTCCAAGTAAATGAAAAGTACGTTGTAGAGAAGTTTTAATCATATTAAGCAGGTACAGTAGACATTCTCAATAATCAGACGTTTTCCGTGAGGAGTACATGACAATTGAATTAACCCCTGACAGTTTCACGAGAAAAATTCAATAAGGAATGAGACACTACAGGTGAGATAAACTGAAACATAGACAACCTGTCTCTGTTGACTCTCTCCTACCGTCTCGTGATTCACGATAGCACGTAGGATGTATTATCAATTCAACCTGCTACATCTCCGTCCCAGCGATAAGATGAATTATCCATCGAATGCCATAAACAACCTCTTTTTTCGCCTCACTGGAGACGTACGTGGCACTCTCATTTCTAAGTGTACTGCGAAGAAAAGGCTGCGGTTGTATGGGAGAGATGCAGTGGTAGAAAAAAAATTGAAATTTCATCACAGTCGACTAGTAATTTTCAGGATAGAGACATTGGATGAGATTTAAGGGGGAAAAATTTCAATGAAAATATTTTAACTTTCACTGAAAATTCAATAAAATTGCAAATTTTTTAACAGCATTGAAGTTTTGAACATTCTTTAGAATTGAATTTTGAAGAACTACTTGGATTTTTAATGAAATTATGAATATTCATTGCCGAATTCATCGAAAATTCAAGAATATGTTGATCGGAATTATCGCGATGTTAATTTTTTAGAAATAATTGAACTAAAATTTAAAGTTCCCATTGATTTTTTCATGAACTTCTGAATTTTCAATGACGTAATTTCTTCAAACCAAATGGGAACTACTTGATCGGAAGATTGTGAATTATTGTTTTATTCTCGCGATTGTAATCAGAATTATTTCAGTAGCGAAGTGGTAAAGGGAGATAAGTCAATTTTGACTATTGACTAGTTTTGAATCGATATCTCGGAATCTAAGAGAGATAGAAAAATTGTTGTTATAACCTTCTTTGTGAAGTCGATTGAGTACTATAACAAATGTAATTATGAAAATTTCGCTATCTCCCTTAGATTCGGAAATATTCCTCAAAAACTCAATTGGGCGACAAGTCGACTTATCTGCGTTTACCACTTCACTACTGATTTTTATTCACAGACAAAAAAGGTTTCAATCTTTAGGATTCTGTCACCAATTATCGGCGATTCTGTAGCATTCAAAAATCATTTTCCCGCACTTGTATCGAAATACACTATTTTCACACTATCACAATTAAGCAGTTGAATGCAATTGAATTTTCAAATTACACTAAAATGAATTTTCAAGAGATCATGAAATTAGCATAATAGTTGTCTCAATTGTCGCCATTAATGTTAAAGAAATAACGAATTAATGTAATGAGGTCAATATTTAAGAAATTAACTGATTCTTCACTAACAAAATCTGCATGAACTTCGTGTTAATTTGGGGTTCTTAGAAAAGTACGATTTTCCACGATTTTCTATGATTTTCCACTTGAAATTTCAAGGGTCATTTGTCAAATGTTCATTTCACCCTGCCTTACCCATACTTACACTTCATGGAGTCATGGATAATGATAATGAATTCAAAAGGTCTGGATTGAATTCCAGTCAGGGAGAAAAAACCACAAAATTTCAAATTTCATTGGACATTCAAAGAAATTCCACATTTTGCAGCAGCAGTAAAATGAGAATTCCTCAACTTACTTGAATTTTAATAAAAATATCAATGTCAATGATAAAAAACATGATTTCTATCAATTATCACGCAATAATTAAACCGGAATTTGCAGATTTTATTAATTTTCCATCAAATAATGTACTTTCGATGACGAAATTCCTTGAAATTTCTGTGGAACTGTCACTTCATAGGACTTTCCAAGAAGTGTACCAGAAATTTAAGCCGAAGATTCTCACCAGTATTCCCTGAAATCGAAAAAAAATAAACAAAAAATGTCGACAGACACTCATCACAAGTACAGGAACGCGAGACTGTAATTAAAATGAGATTTCCAGAAATGAAAGGGAGAAAAACAACAGTGACGTTGGCGGGGAGTAATGGATAGGACGCGCCTGGAGCAATCATAAAATTTTACAAACGAGCATCGTCGTACTGCCCTGTGAGAGCCCAGTGGATGGAGGGGTACAACTGGTGAGTAAAAAAAATGGCTAGGAAAAAAAATATGGAAAAGGAAAATAAGTACAAAATGAAAAATAAAAGAGCCTGGGGTGATGGCGAGAGTGCCATTGCCTTCCATGTCCCCCGTGGGTCACCTTGTGCAAAACAAACAAACAGCAGGTCATACACGTGGAGTAACAAATGTTGGACATTTACATTTAGTAGCAAGGGGCCGAAGCAGCATCCACTGGTACCTCTCTGTGGCTACTACTGCCGTTTCCGTCTCTCTCGGTTCAACAAACTTCTCTCACTGCGCCTTCGCTCGCACAACGAAGGCAAAACCCACTCATTCCTTTATATCCGCTCGTGGCTAACGGTTCTGTCCGACTGGGGATTTTACCTTTCTAGGTTCTTCCCTCGTAACCCCCGTCCAGCAGTGCATCTGCATCCCTTCGGGTTTCAATGGGGATAGAATGAAGGCTTCTGGGCAACCATTGTCGAAGATGATTTTTGCTGCATCGAAAAAAAAATTTTTTGGAAAATGATTTATAAGTTGCAAAATTTGAAGTTTATGTGCAGATACAGCCATAGTATTATCGAATTTTTCTGATTTCTGTGAATGTTCATCGAATAGTTGAACAAAAATTTGCTGTTTTCGTTGATTTTTCCATCAATTAGTTAATTTCCAATTACGAAAATGCTTGAAAGTCCATCAGGAGAATTGTCACTTGATAAAAACTTCCCAGAAATTTAAATCGAAAATTTTTTAAGTATATTCTCAAACATGATTTTTGCTGGATTCTTCAGCTGTTATTAAAAACTGTGCAAAAATAATTCTAAATTCAGGATTGGAATCATTTCTTTGTCGAATTTTTAAAAGAAGAAAAACAAATATCACAGTTAAAATTTTCTCTCCAACTCTCATGCAAATCAAAATGCGCATACCCCATTGTTTCATTCCCCATCACAATTTCCCTTGAAATGAAAGCAATAAAATGAAATCTGTCGTGAATTAGCCAACTAAAATAAGTGCATTTTTTTCGAGAAAAACAAAATTTGCTAACTCGCGTTTTGACTAAAGCGCTTCCACAAATTGATGGGAAGCAATTCAACCAAAAGAACGAATTAAAAAAAAAGTCTAGGATAAGGGCATTTTTTTGTAAAAAATTCGTTCTTCCAGTTGAATTGCTTCCCACAAATTTGTGTAGACCACTAGTCAAAAAACGTTTTTTCGGAAAAATGCACTCATCCCAGTGTACCAATTCACCAGATTAAATAACGCTTGAAAAAAAATCAAGTGCAGAAAATTCACTGTCCACCTGCATTATCCCTCTCCCATTCCTCCCCGAACCTCTCCCAAGATTTCTGCATTCCTCATAATCCCCCATAATTTCCAACCCCCCAAAAAAAATGAATAACTGTCCGCGTGCTGCACACTGAGTGATACAACGAGTGGATTTTTCCAAGCACGTACCGAATAACTCAAAGAAGGGGGCGGCGGGGAAGCCGAGAGAATCTCGCACGTGTATATTGGGTAGGGTCAGCATTGCCTGATGTGCCGGATGGTCGATGGCAATTTCGCAATTTCCCTCGCGCAAAAGGGAGTACGGGAAAAAAATGAGGCGAAACGCAAAAGGGAAACGAGGTAACGGGATGAAAAAAAGAGCGGAGAGAAAGCCTCCAAAAAAAAACGAAATCCACGAAACAACGAAGGAAAAAAACGGGAAAAGGCTGCACAGCGCGAGGGATAGAGATGAGGTTGGTTAGCGTGTACGTTGGCAAAGGGTAGGTTGAGCCCACTGAGAGGGGAATGAAGCGGCTCGTTATGCACGAAACGCATTACTTTTATCTCGGATGGTATACGCGCACAGAAAGCCACGAGAGTGGCGCCGAATTGCAATCAATTTTTTTGTTTGCCCCGAGTATCCCCTCCCCCCTCCACCCCCGCCCCTATCTCTCGTTTTCCCTTCTCGCTTTACCGCGTGTACACAGCAATCTACTCGTGCGTTTCTCGTACATTCCAATTTCTTTCAGTTGTTACTCTGTCCTGAAATGATCCCAAACACACAGTTACACTCGCTGATAACTTTCCATTCCTCCCCAGCATGCACTGCAGTTAGTACATAATTCTGTCTCCCTCGCATTGTCCAACATCACTTGGTACCACTATATACACTTCACTGTTCCCTCTTCTTTTTCGGTGTTTCGAGGGGGGAGAGGGGGGGGGGAGGCCGGGAGTTTGCTGTACGGCTGCTCTGGCTGGCGTTACCCCGTGCAACGAGATTTGCATCCCGAATCCACGCATTTGCATTTCAATTCCGTGAGACTTGGCCGACCACCGTGGCTACTGCCAAACGGCGAATACGAACATAAATACGATTCCAAGGGTCTCTTTTACCCCGTTGCATATATACCCGCGGGTGGGGGTGCGTGGGTGGTTTTGTTAGTGTGCGGTTGCTGGCAATGGCAATGCCAACCCTGCGGATATGATGCAAAAAGAGAAGGAGTGGAGGGAATAATAACAGGCTGTGTAAAATTCACTAGTTTTTATTTATATGATTTTGATAATTATTTTATACACATCCGGCGGGGTACTTGTATAATTTGCGGAAAAATATCTCGGGCTGTGGGAGGGTCATAAACGTGGGAAGCAGAGTTGGGTTTTTTTGCATTTTTTTAAATTTTATTGAATGCAGCAATGATGGAAAGGAATGGAACACTCCTGGAGAGTTTGATACGCTGAGAGAAAAAGTTCGTGCACCGTTCGAAAATTACTCTTGAAATTTCAAGCAAAAAATCTTGGAATTTTTAACAACGAACAATTTACATGGAATTTTCATTGATCTTGTTATTGATAAATCAGTCAATGGTCTTGAATGTTCAATGAAATTTGATTTCTCAGGTTCATACGACACTGAAAATTACTGAAAATCATGAAAATTCAGGCGACTTTTCTTCTGAATTTTCAATCGGTCGCTCAATTTTCGTGATAGGCTTGAAAATCAAAATTGTCATTGAAAATTTGATGATCATTCATAATAAAAAACTTAATTTCATTGAATTTCCAAGATGAATTTGGAATTCCATGAGCCATTTAGTATGAAGTTGAAGTCAAGTTCAGAATATTGAAAATTCAAATACATCTGTTACTTAAATTTCAAAAAATTTCCAACAATGTGATGTGTAGACCATATTTATTTGAGAAGTAAATTAGTTTCATGGAAGTCGAATGAATTTTCATCTGTCACTAGCGGTCCGCGTTACACGATGAATATATTACATATCGAAACATTTGAAGATTGACGATTCTTCTATGCGATCTGAGTGAGTTCATTTGCGATAAAATCATCCTTGAGTACAAGCGTGAGACCTTTCTTCGGGCCACCTGAGTTGAGATGCCTGAGAGGATTAAGCGATTGAAGACAAATTATTTGTCTCGAGTAAATATGTTTCAGATATTAGAATTTCTCTTCTCTGTGCAGTAATTCGAGGAGAGCGACATTCAAATTGATTTTAGGGAGATAACATCGTGAAATTAGAAATTTTAATGGAATTCTATCGCTTTGAATAGCAGAAAGAAGAGGATTCTCCAGCTTATTTGAATTTCTAATGACATATATGAGTATTTAATACCAAATTACACAAAATTTTCAATGAATTGAAAATTCACGAATCTGTTTACCTGAATTTTACGGATTTCCATTAATTTTTACGGAATAGTTGAACTAAAATGCATAATATACACGAGACTATCTGCGGGATGTGATGTTTTAAAAAATGCCGCGAAGTACAGATTCTTCTGCATTTTTTTACGAAGTGCAATGCTGATAGAAAGAATGAAATTGAACATTCCCGAATAGTTTATTTGTAATTTCCACGAGAGCGACAATGAAATCGATTTAAAAGAAAGAAAATTATGAAATTTCAATTTTCAATGGAATTCCATATTTTTAAGCAGCAGGGCCAAGAGTTCTGCAACTTACTTGATTTTTTAATAAAAAAAATCTGAATATTCAGTACCAAATTATGCTGAATTTCCATTTAATTGACAGCTAAAGAATATGTTGACGTGGAATTTACTGAGTTTCATTAATTTTCACAGAATTGCAGAACTAAAATGCATAATCTACGCGAAAATATGTCCAGATAGTCACATTCTGACCGTTTGTATTTTTTTCAACTAAATGCAATTCCATTCAATGGAATTCCACATTGTTACGTACCGCAAAGACCAGGAATTTTCAATAGAAAAACACGAATAGTCAGTAACAAATTGGGTTAAATGTTCATTCATTTCAAAATTAAGAAATTTATTTACCTGAATTTTCCTAGTTTCTATCAATTTTTACGAAACAGTCCAACGAAAAAGTCCAGTTCTTATCGTTTTTTCCATCAAATTGTGAATTTTCAATTTCGAAATTCTTTAAAATTCCAGTGGAACTGTCACTGATAAAGTCACTGATAAAAAAGTCCTAGGAGTGTATCCAAAATTTCAGTAAAAAAATTTTGAAGTGAATAATCTCGCTGAAGAACCCCACACTCTTCTTGAAATGTAAATTTTTTTCACTGAGCTCCCTCTGACAGAGACTTCAATCCAAAATATGTTCCCAACTATTTTCTCATTCCCTTTCCTCAGGCACAACATTATCTCCAGCTCATGTATAACCAAAATAAACAACCAAATAAATAATAATAATTTCATACAAAATCCGGAAGAGCACTTGCATAATCTACGGGAAAATATCTCCAGGCTGTGACGTTTTTAAAAAAATATGCAAAGCACAGTTTTAGATCAGAGTGAAAGATACAAAAATATACAAGTGCTGTAGAATTTTCGCTCTACTACCTTCTTTCCGGTGTTTCTCACCATGGCCCCAACCCAGTGCCGAATACAAGAAAGGAAATACTTGCAGTGTTGGAGGGTCGCGGTCCGGGGAGGGCATCGGGGGGAAGGGAAAAAATAATGAGAGATAGGGTAGGATAAAACAAAAAGTTCACGGAGCGAAAGGACAACGACGCTCCACGGAGGAAGAGAGAGAGACCGGCTTGCAAATGAGAGCTCTGCTGCAGTACATTTCTTGCCGAGGTTTTTAATCTCGCGGGTAACACGATACCCACCATCGTGTGCGGGTATTTTTCCTCTTCCTCCCTCTCCCTCTCCCTCCCTCTCTCTCTTTCGTGTTTCGGTTTATTGTTTTCCTTTTTATGATTCTTTTTTTTCAACGTCTCACGATGTTTGTGTGTCGTCGGGTCGACGGCGAGTCGTTGACGACGCGAGAGATCCTCGAATAAAACACCGTTTGGTGGATTTGAAGCATCAAAAATGCCGGGTGCGATTACCCGTGTATAGGTGCACCGACGTATCGATCTCACTCATCGTCATTTTGGACGCAGTCAGGAGGGGATGGGGTGCACGCGGTTCAAGTTTACACGGAGGCTGGCCAGTGTACAGTGCGAGGGTGTCGATATTTGCCGCGACGCTCGACCGTTACTCCCGTATCTCTCGTTCCGTTACTAACGAACGTAATCGAGCAGGTGTAGTGGTAGTGGTGGAACCGATTTTACCTCCAACACTCGCTTCTCAAACACACTGGGATTATGGACTTTGGTTCTGGTGTGGCCAGGTGCATACATCCTCGACTCGTCGATGTCCCCGACGATTATGCCTCCCTTCTCTATCGCTATTGAATTTATTTTATTTGCGGAAGACAGAACACAAATGGCATTTATGGCGTTATGAGAATTTGTGTAACTTTTAAAATTTCAAGTGAGCAAGCGTGGAATTTATAATTCCGTTTTGGGAAGGAAAAGACGGTTAATCGTTGAATATCCAATGAAATGTTAATTTTCAGGTCCATACGATAATTTAAATTATTGAATTTTCTGGAGTGCAGGCAGCTGCTCTGATTTTTCAGACCATTGAACGGAGGAAAAGTATCTAGAAAAATTGATGTGCTCAACATCGTGGAATAATTGTTACTTGGAAAAATTATTGAGTAGCACTAAATGCAAACAAAAAACATCAAATGGATTTGAGGACATCAAATTATGGTGTCGTCAATTTTTCTGGCGATGAACGATAATTTTTCTGGTGCTAAATTAATAATACTTTTTCCAAATATAAACAGTAATTGATAAATACTAGTAAAACATTTTTCTCAGTGTGGAAAATTTAATTAAGTGGACGTTCAAATATTACGTCACAGAATTAGTGGGAACGGGGAGAGGCTGTAGTTAGTGAAATTATGTGACGAAAGGGTGATTGCTGGGGCTGTGACGTTGTACCATTTTCTTTTGCGTTTTCGCAATCGACGAAATGGCAAATGCTATTTTGTTCTCGTCCTCTTTTCTCACTAAAAAAACAGAGGCTCAACCAGTTCTTCAAACTATCGTCATGATTCACAAAGAGAATTTTCAGAATGCTGTGATGGCATTGATTTAATAAGTTCCGAAATGTTCAAAGAGCAAAGAGCATGAGAACGTTGAGAATTAAACTGCAGCTGTTAATTGAATTTCAAAAATTTTCAAATATAATTGTAGGAAAGAATGGAGTTCATAATTCACTTCACATAATAAAATTCAGATAATAAAAAAAGCACTGAATTTAAAAATCCAATGGAACTCAAAATGTTCGAGCTGCAGAAGAACAAGAATTCCCACAAAAATCTGATACTGCTTTCCCCGCGATTTCTGAAATTCCTGGGTACTTTTCAACAGATTATCAGCCTCCTGTGACCCCGACCGATTATGCCCCCACACACGTCGTCTCCATCGCCATTGAATGTATTTCATCCGCAAAAGAGAAGAATAAAAACCCCGTCATTCATCGTATTATTCGCCCAGGTCCTTCATTTGAGGTTTACATTTTATTTCCGTAGGTATTTTAAGAAGAGTAACATTCAATTCGATTTAGAGAGAAAAAGCACATTGAGCATTCGGTTCAAATAATAAAACTTCGATGCTAAAAAAATGATTGAATTTAAAAATTCAATGGAATGCAAAGTTTTTGAGCTGCAGAAAGACAAGAATTCCAGAAAAAAAATCTGAAACTGCATTATACCCGATTTCCGAAATTCCGTGGTGCTTTTCAACAGATTATCGGTCTCCTGTGACCCCGACTGATTACGCCCCCCACACACGTCGTCCCCACCGCCATTGAATGTATTTCATCCGCAAAAAAGAGGAATAAAAACCCCCGTCATTCACCGCATTATCCGCCGGGTCCTTTATTTGTAGTCTACATTTTCAAGAGTGAAAAAAAAACAGTCGAGAGGGAAAAATGAAAAAGAAGAAATAACGATACGACTGACATCGCGTGAGAGCGTCCCTTTACCCCCGAGAAATTGTTGTATATGTATAGAAAGATGAGTAGGAAAGAGGAGGCGTGAAAACCCAAGCGCTGAATGAGGGGTGCCGAAATAAATATGGAAATCTTGTTGTTTCCTCTTGGATACCTCAGTACCGACCGGGGGAGGCGGATCCATCAGTATCTATAGCAACAAAATCCATAGGGTTATCCACGGTAAACACCCCCTCCCCCTCCGAAATGTGAATTGCGAATGATCATTGATCGTCAATTAATCCCGCGATATATCGAAAAATACCCGCCCAATGCCAATCAATAAAATGAGTGACAGAGAGTGTGTGTGCGGTATTCTCGTTTTCCAGTTGAGCTTTACGTCATAACGATCAGGTGGATTATCTGATTGTTATACACGTGGGATGGTTAAAATAAATACAAAAAGGGGCAGAGAGGAAAATAAAATAGAGGAGGAAGGGAAGGACAATGTGATTTCGAGTGACAAGCGAATCGTGAGCATGAAGCCAAGCGTTTACATTGAATTTAATTAATCCGCAAATGACTACTGGTAGTTATTTGGAGAACATGTGTGTATAGCTCAGAGTTATAGAGGATGGGCATCACGTATCCACTCCTCTCTGCCCCCACGTGTCCCTCAATTCCGCCGGTATCTGCCTATCTCGGTTGACAATCTATCAATTAATTAACGAAAATTACGCCGTTGCTAAATTAATACTGGAGGTTTCGCAGGCCACGCGCTCGCATCCGCTGGCCACTGGGTCCATGTACCCTCGGTACATGTATACATTCTCGAGGGTTACCTGTATGAGACTGGCCGGGGGGCGCATCGCCAAGGCTTTTGTTGGGGGACATCCGTGTGCAACACAGCGTCACCTCCTCCTACCGCCGGCCGACTGGTACGAATTACTGGATATCTTAATGAGTACCGTAATTAATACGGACACAGATTGGAAGGACGTTTGAGTACAGAGATAGCGCTTTAACCGGGACGTACGGGCTTTGTCGGCGCTGCCACAGGTCCACGAGATAACGGTTATAATGTCGCGGACAGTGTGCGCTCGTCTGTTCTAGCGATTTTGAACCGTCAAGTCGGGGCGAGCTCTCTCTTGGATTGTTGATGGGGGAGACCAGCGAGGGATCTCTCTCTTGCTCCGGCGAATTATCTCCTTACCTGTAGATTGCCTTGTACCGGGAGAAACACGAAGACAAAACCCGAGGATGCGCAAGAACGGATTGTGGTTACCCATAAATTAAGTTTAGTTGTACCGCCAACCCTTCCGCACTGGCGCAGCTTAACCAACGTTTGGGGAGGGAGGGGGGATAAAACGGGGTGAATGATGGTTGGGAGGTGGTGTTTTTTGCGGGGTTCCGCGGGGTATTTGTTTGGGAACTATTCGTGAAATTTTGTAATCGCACGGAGGAATCGGTTTTCAGGCTTTTTTTTGGATACCGGGAGGGATAATCTTTAGTGAATATTACGTGACGATTTATATACTGTGGGAAATTTTTGGCTGAAATCGCCGCGCTGTTAGAAAGTTACTCCTGAAATTTCAAGCAAAAAATCGTGAAATTTTTAACAATCGCTCATTCACACGAAATTTTCGCGTATTTTGTTAGTGAAAAATCAGTTGAATTCTAGAGTATTCAATGGAATTGCGATCATTAGGTCCACATGGTAATGGGAGTTATATAATAATTTTAAGATTCTAGATGTCATTGAAACATCAGTGATAATCTAACCTGGAAAACCCAATTATTCTGAATTTTCAAACTACATTGAATTCAAATTTGCAACATTGAGAATTGAAGTTTAACTATTGTTTAATTTTCAAAAAAATTCCAACAGTGCAGTGCACTTGTCGGAACTTTTTATTGAGTATTATTTATACTGAAATTTCGGGAAATTTTGTCGTTGAAAATTCAGAATTTAATGGAAAAATCAATAGACATTGTAAATTGTTCCATCAAACTTAATATTCTGGAAATTTCACAATTTTTATCGCCCCTCAATCAAATTTAATGGAGTTGCTCTAAAAATTATTGCCAACTGTCCATGAGATTGCAATTTTTTTCCAACAGTATATAAACGTGTGAGTGAATGCTGATTTCACAAATTTGTGCGAAAACGAAATTTTTTTTTATAAATTAGTGCTTGAATCTTGAAGGTAGTTATTTCTCTAAACCTGTAATAAACCATATGATTTTTGTCTGAATTTTCCGTGGTAATGGCCAGAAATTTTTATACAGTGACATTTCCACTGAAATTCAACAAAATCTCGTTATTGAAAGTTTGGGTATTCAATTGATTTGCTAATTGATATAAATTCTGATCATCGATCATTTATTTCGATTGGGTCAAGCGATATTAAAGAACAGAAAATTGAACAAAATTTTGATTCTAAATATTCATGTATCCGGTCGCGTGGCGCAGTAAGTTCGTTGCCTCACCTGCGAAAGGTTCCGAGTATAAACCCCGCCTGGGCAGAATGGTGAGATCTAATTATTTAAAGTCTTGATCGTCATCGCAACATCCCCTAACCGGATCGAAGCGATACAAAATAACCATAAAAGAAATATTCATGTATAATTAAGAATCTAAGAAAAAAATGTGAAAATTCTGTCTTTCATCTACTGAAAACTTATAAATTCCCTTGAATTCCACCAAAAACATGAAATTTCATAATCATCTTCCCCCAAAAACAAATTCAATAACTCGTTGTGATCATTACTGCCAAATTGATCCAGAAATTACTTTTTTTAACACTCATTTTCCGTTAAATTTTCTCAATTTACTTTACTTCTTTACCAAAAAGTTTCGGAATTCATCCTTAGGTTCATAAATATCACTCCGAAACATTCCCCTCACTAGCAAAATACACTGTTAAAAATTGTTGAAATTTCCGGTACATTTTTTGGAAATTTTTATCGAATTTAATTACCACTGGAATTTCAAGGAATTTCGTCATTGAAAATTCAGAATTTCGTTTGAAAACCAAAGAGAACTGTAAATTTCAGTTCCATTTTTCCCCGAAAATGGCTACAAAACCAGAAAATTCCGGTAAATATATTCTTGAATTTTCTGAATTTCTTGTCATGAATCATGAAATTTCAGATTTCACAGAGAATTCAATGTAATTCGGCACCGAATATTCACATTAAATTGAAAATTCAAATAAATAAAAGGATTCTCGTCTTTATGCTGCTTAAAATTCTGAAATTTAACTGAATTTTCAGTGAAACCTGAGATTTCCAGATTTTTCCCCCTAAATCGCATTCAGTGCCACTGTCCTCAAAATTAGTAGTCAACTGTCCACGAAATTGCATTTTTTTCTAACAGTGAAGACAACAAAGAACCTGACTTCCTTTTCTTCGGATTGCATCCCGCCAAATTACGCCCCGAATTACCCAGCCCCCACTCCTTCCAAAACGGTAAATGGAAAACCAGCTCAAGCTATGAACCCTCTCCTAATACCCGTACACATTTCTCAAAATACCCCGTCTCCGCATTTACACAGCAGCCGGAAATTATACGTATGATGACGCTTTAAAAAAAACACAATTTCGACTCCTTCTTTTTCTTTCATCTCTGGTACACTGCCGCGACTCATGCGTTTCCGCCTCGGGACCCAGTGCAGAAATTAGAGGGTGAAAGTTTTCCATGAGCGAGCCCCCCCGCCCCATTCCTTCCTCACTCCCCGCACACCGCCAACTCCGCACGTACCATACCCACCGAGAAACGTTATACGTACACCCGTAGTATCTCTTTCCCTTCGCCCAGCAAGAGTCACCGCGATGCAAGGCGTCTAATAAATATTAACGAGGAGGGTAGTGAGATGGTAATCCGTGGAAGTTCTTCTCTCGGGCGCGAGAGTTAAAAAGAGTGAGGAAAACTGGATCTACATCGGTGCACGACGGAGGGAGTACTATACAGATATACCCAGCGTGAACAATATTTCGTGGAATGAGTACGAGCTGGGACAAGTATATAGCGTCAACGAGATGACACGGAGAGGAGCCCAGGAGAGGAGCTGAAAAAAAAGTGAACATGGTATCCCCCGTCAGATGTAAATTATTTTTTAATCCTCTTTCTTCGACTTTTGATCCCCGGCTTCTGCTCTTCCACTTGTGACTCATCAGCCCGAAAACCTTGAGTTTTCTTATGTCTCATTTGATACTCTATGCAAATTGAACCCCTCCGAACTTTTCATCCGGAAAATTCCAATGAACTTGAAATAAAGAGGGGCGGGTGGGACAAAGAGTTGTTACAAAGAGTTGAACAAAAATTGACTTGTTTAACCTGGCCCATTCTGTGTACAATGGAAAATCGACGAGAGCAAAAGCATGACCAGGAAATTTTCCTACCAGGGAGAGGGTTAAAGAGCGGGTCGGGCGGAGGGGAGGGGGGCGAGGGCATGAAGAGGGAAAGGGTACAACCTACGGGCGTGTTAGAGAACGCGGAGCGAAAGTGTACAGGACAGGGCTATTTCAAGGGCTCGAGATTACAGGCCATTGTTCCCGTAGAAGGCTCTGTCTCAATTCTACCCTTCCTCACCTCGGGCGACTCCCCGACTCTCCGTTTCCCCGTCCTACGATGGTTTTCCTCTTGTTACTCGCTTCTCTCCCACTCGTTTCATGCTTTTCTCTTGTACCTCTACTCTGCTCTTTTATTCATTTTATTTTTGGTCGGACTGAACGTTCTCATGGGCGTACAATGTTCGAGCGATTGACGAAGCAATTTTGATTGGATTTGATGGGGAAATGTATTTTTGGGATTTGGAGGAATATTTCGGGGAGTTGGACTACTGCACTATTCTTGGTTTTTGGAAAATTTTCTTTTGAAAAAATGGGGGGTTTTGTGGCATCAGTTAAGCTCACCGAATTTTCACTGGAATTTTGAGGAATTTCTTCAGGGAGAAATCCCAGTTCGATGACAACATCAATGGAAACTGTAAATTTCAGTTCAATTTTTATAGGAATTCACTTTTTATTAATGATACTGGATGTTGATTGGAACAAGTCTGATAATTGATGATTTTTATCACTGACATTTAGTGACAGATTCCCAAAAATCAGAAATAAATTCTTGAAAATCAGTAATATTGCGTCGAAAATTAATGATGATGTCATCAAATAATTGAGTTTCAGAATTTTGCTCTCACTGAATTTTACAATTGCAAATCGCTAATAATCGGGCATAAATTACTGAAAATCAGTGATGTGCCCCTGAAAATCAAAACTTCTTCATCTCCGGATGTATTTCTTCCACTTGAATTTAGTATGATTTCGACGTGAATGAAGGAAGTGATGAATTCATCCAACTTTCTACTCCCAGGAAGTCCGAAATTCAGCTTGATTGAGTTATAGCCACTTTTCAAGTAAAATGTAAACTAGCTGTATCGCCTCACTGATACTTTGAGCTAACAAGTAAGATCCTTCCGAGTAATTTACGGCTAATATAATTTTTTTTTTAATTTTGTTTGTTGAAAATGAGTTGTAAATGTGTGTTAAAATTGGATTTCTTTAACAGAGAATATGAGTCTTACAATTGGATTAATATCTTTAGTTTGTTTGACAATTTTGGATTCTTGTGCGTTTCATGAGGTACAATTCCAGTAATTTTTGGTTTAAGATTATCAATTTTCTTATTTGAAACTTATGAGAGACATTAATGTAATTAAGTAATCTTGTGAAAACAATTTGATTACTTGAACTTGATTTGATTTACTTGAAGTTATGTTAGACTGAGCGGTCCATTTAAATTCACTTGAGTATTTCAAAGGGGAAATAATCTACTGAGGATAGAACAGAGTAAAAGTTTGTGCATCTGAGTCGACCCATGGAGAACTACTGTCCGTTTTTCCCTTGGACGTGCTACGATGCGTCGTTCAGGGCAGGGTTCAGTTACAGAGTCTCATTGCAGGGGCGTTTTCAAGTGTTAACTGTATTCCCACCTATAGTAGAAGAGTAAACATA
The DNA here is from genome assembly GCF_001412515.2 of Diachasma alloeum. Taxonomy (NCBI): domain Eukaryota; kingdom Metazoa; phylum Arthropoda; class Insecta; order Hymenoptera; family Braconidae; genus Diachasma; species Diachasma alloeum. The sequence goes on from NW_021680425.1 coordinate 720,211, forward strand.
CAATGTGTCCAGATTTTTAGCCCAGGAAATGCTCAAATGTGGTAATTAGTTGAATAGTCAAGAATGAGCTTACAGTTTTGCGAAATTTAAAATAAATCACTAATGTGGAAAATATCTTTCAAATTATGCTTAGATTCTTCATAAACTAATATAGAATAAATATCCTATATTTCTTTAATAATTCAATAATAATATGTATAATATATTTCTTTTTTATAATTTAATAATACATTTCAGTAGCGAAGCGGTAAACCGGGTTAAGTCGACTTAGCTCTTCGCTGAGTTTTCGAGGAATATCTCCGAATTCAAGAGAAATAGCGAAATTTTCATTATAACCTTTTTTGCAGAGCGAATTGAGAGCTACAAAAAACGCTATTACAAAAAAATTTCTATGTTCCTTAGGTTCCGAGATATTCATTAAAAACTGACCAATAGTCTAAATCGACTTAAACCGGTTTACCGCTTCGCTACTGATTTCTTTTTGATACGAAACACTAGCTTCAAGCCTGAAACTACTTGAATCATAATTTCGTTTCTCCGAAGCTGTTCTCGAACATGAACACTACTTCATAAATCAAGAACATTTCTCTAAAATACACGGAGAGAATTTGTTTAGAAAAATTCTAGTGCTAGCACGGAAAAAGAGGCGCAAAGTGACGGCCAGGAAAAAATTCCAGTGTCGGCACTAGAAATTTTATTGGGGAAAATGTGAATCTTTCCCCGTATTCCCGTGAAAATTTCACAGAAATCCCCAGAAATTTTACCTTAACAGCACTAGAATTTATCACAGCCAGTGGATTGAAATTTTTTCCAGTACTCGTACTAGAATTTCCCTAGAAAAATTCTCTCCAACACAAAAATATTTTTTCTCTTTGCGCCCATGTGCAGACATTCGCGTAGATACATCGGGAAATTTAAACTGGAAAAAAATCAGGGATCGATGAAATGGAGGTAAAACAGTTTATAAACACACGAGGGAAAATCGAAATAGTGTAGTGGAAGCTTACGGTTGATCGCGTGTTTGAGATTAACCGTGCGGTCGTCGCACGAAGTCGCTCCCCTCCAATGAGCGATAACGAGAGTCACGTCGCTGCGTTATGCACAAAACAATGAGAGGGTGCATGAAGTAAGAAACGACCAGCAGCATGAGAAGCAGGATTGGTTGTTGGTGCCTAGCTGTACCGAGAACGAGGAAGTAACGAGAAAGACGATTAAGACAAGGGAATGGGGGGG
>NW_021680425.1:721453-763087 GCF_001412515.2 Diachasma alloeum
GGGGGGGGGGGGGGTGCGTGTCTGCGTGACGACGCAACACACCCAGCACTAGCCCAGTAGAGTAGGTCACGTGGTGGTAAGGCATATGGCTCGACTAGTCCAGTGGACGACGGTACAATCGTGTTATTAGATTCACCGAGCGTGCCAACATGTTTGTTACATGCATGGGCATAGTTTGAATATGCTATTGTCGGTAATGGGAAGTACATTTGGCGGTGGAGCTGCGTATCACGTCACTCGATTGATGGTTTATTCCACTTTTGAGACGTAAATGGAGGTGAATTAGTACGTCATGCAGATATATATTTCAAATCTCATTTGGGGTTAATGGCGACGGGGAGTGACGGGAATCGCGTCAAAGTGATTCGTATGGGGTTCAGCGGGAGGGGTGGGGGATAGTGCGAGGGAATTTCAATGAAATTGCTGTTTGACATGGTTTCTGGGGTTGGGAAGCCGTGAATGTGTTCAACGTCATTAAAAAGTTGAGTTGGGAGGTGTGGAGGTAAATTATTTCCATGATGGGATGGTCGTGGGAGCGGCATCGTGAGGTGGGGGTGGTTAGGTGAGGGATGGAATTGGAAATGATTTTGAATGGAGCGGGATCGGGTCCGGGGAAGTGCAGAGAGAGAAATAGTTTTGATTTTCGGGGATTTGTTACTGATTCTCTGGTTTTATCGACAATTACTGGTGATACTGGGGGCTGACGAGAATGAAATAGATCATAATTGATTTTTATCGATGATTAGGGGGATATGCCCTCTGCTCGCTTTACTCCTAACCCTCATATGAGCCTCATGATCCTTATTCTGACCCTTCTTACCCGTATTTGGGCTCTCAATGTGACCCTTAATCTTGTGACCCTTAATCTGACCCTCGTGATTCTTATTCTGACCCTCGTGACCCTTATTCCGACCATTTTGAGCCTTATTCTGACCCTCGTGACCCTTATCCTGACCCTCATGAAATTTTTCGCAATTGTATGAATTTTCCAACTCGTTCTGAAATTACAAATAAAATTAAATTTTATTTCGAATAAATTGAGAATTAAGAGCAATAGATATTCGAATTTCTACAATTTTCAATCATTTTCATTGTTTTATAGTCTTGAAAATTGAAATTGCGTTAGATATTCAAAGAATACACTGAGTTGTCAACAATAACATATTTGGAATTTTAATGTCAATTAGTTCGTGATTAAAAATTTGAAGATTTTTCTCTTCAAATTTCAAGAGTCATTTTCGAATAGAACAGATGGAATCAATTATCAATTCATATTCAAGTGTTGAATATAAACATGAGTTGATACATTTTACATGGTTTATTTTTTCAATTAAGTAAACTTTTCGTCAGTCTGCTGTGCGAATAGTATTAAACTATTCGAAAAAAAATTTTATGGACAATTTTTAGGAGTAGTTTTCGGGAGACCAACATCAAATTCGATTTGAAGGGAAATAAATTATAAAATTCGAAAATTTAACTAGGAGTAAAGTAGAATTCCAAATTTTTGAGCAGCACTAAAAGTCTTGCTCAACTTACTTGAATTTTCAATCAAAACATGAACATTCAGTACATTCAAGAGTAAATTTGCATAAAGTTTCACGATTTCTATCAATTTTCATAGAATAATTGAATTGAAATTCAGTTTCCGTAAATTTTTTTCATCAATTCATGAATTTTTATTTACGAAATTCCTTGAAATTTGAGTGGAACTGTCACTCAATAAAAATTTCCTATCAATCTACTGGGAATTTGAGTCTGAAAATTCGAACAGTGCAATGCACAAAAAAATGAAAAAGGTTACACTCATAATAATAGACCGGAAAGTACAAGACTCCATCATCCCCCTTATCTATCAATCCGATTATTGATAATAGCGTTACTCAGACACTAATTCACTGATCCCACACGATAAGAATTATCTCCCCGATCTTCATCGATTGAGTGGGTTATTGGAGTGGAGTTGGTTGTAGAGATGACATAAGCCACAAAAACTGGGGAAAGCCTTCGAGACAGCCTGTGGGTTGTTATATCGAGTCCATTCACGATCCGTTGACCAAGTCGCTGTAAAAACAAGGCCTTCTGGCCTCTCAGTTTATTCAATCTATTTTTTTAGGCACCCACTAGTACCATTTGTTTGCTCCAACTTATCCAACATCTCTACATTTTTGTTTTCCCCTCAATTCTGCTTCTGTTTCTTTTTCGCTTCCGAATGGAAGCTTTGTAACAGTTGATTTTTATAATTATTATTAGCAGATTTTATTGTACAAATTTTTTTTTTTTTCGATGTTTTCTCTGTTGTATATTTGGTTTTTCGTCAGTCGGTGAGGGCTTCGGTGAGCGAAATTTACACGACTCACAAACCTCAGCCTATACTGTTAGAAAAAAAATGAAATTTTGTGAACAGTTGAATACCAATTTTCAGGTTAGTGACACAGAATGCGACAAGAGATGATATTTAGCACAAGAAATTATTACACGGAGAGAAATTTTTGATGAAAATTACCCTACCGTTCTATCAAAGTGTATCATGAGTGATCGTTTCCTCATTTCTATCCCGATCGGTACGGTAATTTTTATTTTTATCAGGATAAAATTTCTCTAACGTAGAATAAAATTTGATCATCACATACTAATTTTTACTAAATTTCGGGATAGAAATGAGGAAACGATGACTCATGATACACTTTTACAGAACGGTAAGATAATTTTTATCAAAAATTTCTCTCCGTATACTCTTGCAATATTGTTTCGATATTTCTCTCACTCTATAAGCCCCATAATTTCTTTTTGCGTCCATTCAAAGAGGAAAATCCTGAGCGTGCACTACAACGTGACTTGGAATATTGTGCACCGGGTATCGCAAACCCGGAGATTATTCCCCCTTTGGTCTTTCTCTATGGGAAAATTATCCGTTAGCCTATAGTTTTAAGCGTTACGTCCGCCCCGATATTGCGCTTGAGACCGTGGGATAGTTCTCCTCCTGGAATAGAACCAAGATCCCTCAGTGTAGCAACAGGATGATTCTGTTTGTTTGAGAAATAACACCTCCAGGATATGGGGAATATGTAGACTTTGATGTGCAAACTTTTCCCACTTTCTTCACTTATTTTTTAATTGAGAACTTTTTCACCTCGAGATGAAACAAAAACAGGGGACGAATCGTTGGATTGACCGAGGGAGAATGCTGGAGGAAAAATATATATAAAGGAGAATGATGAAAAACAGAGGTGAGGGGTGGGAGTAAATCCAGCGTAGCGTGGAAGGGCGCAGACATTGCTGGGGACCACATGGTCCGTAGCGGTCAACGTACCATAACATTACATCCATCCCATATCCTGTACGCTCACTATTTCTTTTGGACATGCGAGCAACCACACTCTCGTGGCTAGCATTAACCATCAATTTCTTTTGATCCTCGTGATAAGAATTTTCATCTTTCTCTCGGTTTTCCTCTCATTTTCTCGCTCTGCATGGGGAGAAAAGGACCGGGGCTGTAATGATATTATTATCTATACTTTCGCGCCATCGTATATATCCCAGAAGTGAGTGAGGTGCGTGATTAATTGAAAAAAGTGCTGAACAAAACTATCATGCCCCCATAACTCTATTACTTTTTTTATTCTTATTTTACTCCAACTATCGTTAGGTTTTATAGGCACTTCACTTCGTCAGCCGATTTTTGTTTTTGTTCAGTAAAATTTTCCGATATACTTCTTGGAAATTTTTAATAAGTTACAGTTTCATCAAAATTTGAGGAATTTGTTCGTCAGAATTTCACGATTTTATGAAGGAATAATTGGAATCTCTAAATTTTGTAACAATTATTCCATAAAAATTAATATAAATTAGAAAAATTCAAGTAGATTGGGGAATTGTTGAGTTCCTGCTACCAAAAATTAAAAATTTCATTGAATTTGTAATTTCACAATTTTGAGAAGTAAGAACACGAAAATTCTCCGGTTTATTTTGTTTTTTATTTAAAACATAAATTTTTAGGAGCGAATGTTCAATTATTTGGTAATTGAAGGATATATTTATCTGTTTTTTTCTTATTTCAATCAATTGTGATGAAATAATGTAATTGAAATTCAGTTTTCATTCATTTTTCATCAAATTCTGGGTGTTTCATGACAGAATTCCATGAAATTTCAGTCAAAACCTTTTAAGGATGTTCGACACCCTTTTAGCCAAAATTGACGTTGTTTTCATTTTTCTGGCAAATTATCGATGGGAGTGACGTGAAAAAATATAACGATTTTATGGTTTGTTATTCTTTAATGGCTCACGAAGTTGCGTAGTGGTGCGATAATTTTCATGCGTTTTTTCTACAGTTTTGTGATTCTTTTTAAAAGTTTAGAGAAAATGCAGGAAAATGTTCGCACCACCTTAAAATTTCGTCAGTCATTAAATAATGACAAAACGCAAAAACGTTATATTTTTTCACGTCAATTCCACCATAAGTTTGCCAGAAAAATTAAAAAAACGTGAATTTTGGCAGAAAGGGTGTAGAACATCCTTAAACGTCTATGACAGAAATTCTCGAATCCTGCGCCTCGACTTTGCTTCCCAATTCTACTAAAAACCTAGAATTTTCGCTGAAATTTCCCCTGAAAAATTCTCGGACCCTCCGTATGGCTTTACTCCGTTTCTATGAGCCCCCTCCTTTATCTCCGTGCACCCTCTACATTTAAGTAGTCGAAGAAATTTCGCTGCGGCCAAAGTGAGAAATAAGAAGCGTCAGGGAAAAGAGAGTAGGAGAGCTTATCAAGAGCTTTAAGTTTGTTCCTTGCAAGACGGTAGTCGTTCAGTTGGAGATACAGGGGGGGAGGGCTGCTCTCGCGAAAAGCGGCCGTTGGCTTAATCCTGTATTGTAAACTAGGCAGCATACAGCGGCATCTCCGGTTCTTCAGCCTCCACTCTCCTCATCTCTCTCTTCCACTCCACAATCTGCATCGAAACCACGGCATTTTCTCTTCGTCATCGCGGTAAGCATCCCCCTTCCGCCACGCTTGTCTCAAATATCCCCAGTTCGCTAGGGCTGGTGCTCTCGCACTTTCTTTCACAACCCATCCAGTGGGCTTTTCTTCTTCGGGCCCGTTTGCCCGGATGGTACGGGCTAATCTGTCCCTCGAGAATAACTTGAAACATGAAACAAAAGCCTCGTGGCCTCACTCCACCCTCGGCTCTGCTACACTGTCTTCTTTCTTTCTACTTTTAATACTCTCACCCCCTCCCTCCCACCCACTCCTATGAACCAACAACTATCGCCAACTGTACAAGTGTCGCATCTTTTGTTGCTGCTTGAATGCAGTCCTTTTTTTTACTCTCCGGTCTTTATGTTGAGTTTTGAAATTCTCTCCTTTATTCGCCGAATCATCGCGGGGACAACAACGGCTTGGAGAAACACCGAGTTCATGGAATTGCCCAAAGTTGGTAACTGAATATCTTCGGGGATATCTAATTTCCATGCTTTGCTGCGGAAAATAATTGCGAGATAAACAGAATGATAGAGATTTCTTTCGCCGTCCCACTGTTTCGGGATCGACAGATATCGCTAACTGCATTTTTTTGGTTCTGCTTCAATGCACCTCTTTTGGTTTTATTCTTCGGCCTTTGTGTGACGCTTTGAAATGACTTCCTTTATTCGCGGAATTGCCGACGGAAAAATAAGTAAACAGAATTGAAAGAAAATTATGGAACTGATGCCGGGAGTTTTCGAGTACGGAGGGGATAACTTTTGTTCTCGCAGGAGTCATTTCTTCACTTTATGTACAATTTTTTTCACGAAGAGTTTTTTTCATTAATTATATTGCTATTCATGATTATGTTTCGTGAAACATTTCGTGCAAGCGACTGTTCCACTGAACTTTTAAGGAATTTCGTCATTGAATTTTTTGTTCATGAAATTTCAATTCTTTCCGAACAACGTAATTATACGGAGAAAAAATTTGGAGAAAAATTATCAAACAAGTTACGTAATTGTGGAGCGAATTCCATTTCTAGGTTTTTTTCACCCTATATCGGAAGAAAGATGCAAGAAAATAGTGAATTTTCTTCCACTGACGTGAAAAAGTTTACTAAACGTGAGGGTAATTTGTGCCAAACGGGTAAAATTTACCATTCATTACTTTAATGATTCATTACTTCAATGATTACTCAACATATAAATTTTTCTGTAACGGAGAATGCTATTTTTGACCAAATGCGGTATAAGCCAGAAAAGAAGGCACTACCGTTTGAAAAATTTTACAGTAATTGTTGCAGACATAGGTTTTTTTTTACCGAACGAATAGTAAAATATCTTCCGCAAAAGGTTGTTTTTACCTTTCGTTTAGTCAAATTTGCCACGATATTCTACTATTTTTCATTCAACTTTTCTCTCCGTGTAATCATTATCATCAACTAATTCACCAATATTTTAATCAATAAATAAGCTTCCTAAAACTAAGATGAATATTATTAAATTTGGATTTTTTTTGCTTCCGAATGAAAGCTTTGTAATTGTTCAAATTCAAGTTTTCAATTTTTTTGAGTCATATCAACCCATTTTGATCCAAAAAGTTCGAAAGTGCAATTTTTAGACCCAAACCGTAGGTATGTCTGTGTGTCTGTGATATGACCAAGGTTTCCTTCATTTGTTTGCTTATGAATCGATGGTACTTAATCATTTTTATTTCTAAACGCAGATATTGTTGAGCTCTATCCATCGACATTAATTAAAATTTAATTCTTACATTAATTTTTCGAATTGTCGATCTGGTTTTCTTTACGTACAATTTCACTTTCTATATTTAGAAATACAATTCACTCACTCCGAACAAGATTTTCCAATTGAATTCCCCTCATCCTTCGAATCAATTGATCCACTCGCACTCGGAGATTACATTAATAAAATGTTATTTCATGAGACACTGTCACGTTTGAAGCCTGCGGATATAAGGGAAAACTATCAGTTGAAATATCTGCGATTCTCTTGGTATACGGAAATGTCAGTTGAACGCATGCATGATCCGGGGACATAAACGAGAGAGAAAGCCGGGGGTTTATGCCAGTGGCAAAGGCAAGCTACATGGAATATAAGGTTTGTGGTATAAACCTCCAGGCGCATTGCTCTGATGCCTGCGTGCGTATATATCCTGGGATTCGAGCAATGCTTCAAAGGCATATCCACCGATTTCCTCTCCACCCTCACTCCATGTATCCATCACTCTGTGCTCTCGAATAGAGTGGAATGCGTCAATCAGGCGGATACGCCTGTCAGTTGCTTTTTTTTATGCTGTTCAACTGCCGGTCTCTGTGTTTCATCCGCAACATAATAATGAAACACAACATTTTCTGGTTAAGACGAGAATCTGCTGATCTAATACTTGAATTTTTAATCTAAACATGAATAACATGAATATTAACTGTTAGAAATTTTTTGAAAATTACGTAATAGTTGCACTTGAATTCTCAATGTTGTGAATTGGAATTCAATTTAAAATCAAATCGTTCATGGAATCTCTCAGTCGGGTTGGAAATTCAGGATAATTGGGTTTTCCATGTTAGATTGTCGTTGATATTTTAATGGCATTTAGAATTTTCAAATTATTTAATAATTTTCAAATTCTAGATATCATTGAAAAAAGTTCACGGAAAATTCAGACGAAAATTTTCAACTGCCTGTATCAATTTACGGAGAATTGTTAATTATTTGAAAAAATTGAATACATTTACCTGAATTCATGGAATAATGACCTGAAATGTATTGTTTCCATTGATTTTCTCAATAAATTATGAATTTTAAATAACGAAATCCCTTGAAATTTCAGTGGAACTGTCACCTGATAAAAATTCTAAGAACTGCACTGAGAGAAAAAACCTACTTTTGACAGTTGTCAAAAGTAGTTTTACTTGATACAATAAAATATTCTCTTGTCAATTTTAAAAATCGTGAAATCTCCTGATGGATAATTTCCTTCTCGGACTGAGAGAAAAAAGTATTTCAACAGTATGAGATTCCCCTGTCCGAGAGAATTTTTAAACGATCTCAAGCGTAAAAATGATGATCCTTCCCATAAATTCATGTAGTTTGCGTGATATCTGGAATTTTTTTTCACGAGGACTTTGATTACATAAAATCTTGCACAAAGAGCACAGCACTGGAGATTAATTTTCTATACACATGAATTGATAATGAAAGTGTTTGTCGTGCACTCGAAACAAGAATTCCTCAGTTGGAGATGATGAGTGATCAGATCGGGAAAGTGTGAATTTTCACAATTCATTAAATTCTAGATATAACGCAAACTTTATGAATTTACTGGAAGACTTATGCTAAAACTTGGAAATTTTGTCGGGACAAGAGAATCTCATCCTGTTGAAAGACTTCTTTCTCTCAATGCGAGCACAAAATTATTTTCAATAGTTTAAATCTCGGATTTTTTGCAGTTCACAGACTATCGTTGCGCATTGCATCATGATTACATTACTATCGAAATATTGGAACTGCATAACAAAAAAATCATGAAAATAATAAATACTTGAAGACTGAAGATTCTTCCACATTATTTGATTGAGTTCATTTGCGACAAAATCATACTTGAGTACAAGAATATTTTGAAGCATGAAACCTTTCTCGGGCCTCGTGAGTTGAGATGCCTGGAAGAATTAAACAACTGAAGAACAATTTATTGTCTCAAGAAAATATGTTTCTGATGTTAGAATTTTTTTTCTTAGTGTAGAGCTTGACAAGAGAATATTTTCTTGTATCAAGGAAATCACCGTTCTCAAAAGTAATTTCTTCTCTCAGTGTGTCAATTTGTGATCACTCACTCATCGACTAATTCATTGCCCCAATAATTAACCTAATTATAACAACCCTTTCCATGTCTGTCGATACATCGAATCGACAAGCGATTGACGTAGAGTTGGCATCCGTGACAACATTTCGCTGGCCCCCCCGACTTGACCGTGAATGCCATCATGCATTTATTTATGACACGAGTATGAATAAATGTATAGCCCAGCCTTTCTCTCGCAGTCCTCTCTAGACATGAAGGCAGGGGCCAGTAGATATTGTTGTTACCACCGGCAACGAGTATAATGGGTCGTTTGAGCTCGGGAGGCCTGTCAGATCTCACTGGTGGCCACCCGCTCACTGTTTCCAGTCCAGGGAGGCGCGCAAATCAACCACGCTCTGCCAACTTCCTTTTTTGTTTTTCCCCCCTTCCTTTTTCACTTGGCGAATTGCCTCGTATCGCAGTTGGTTTTTCTCTAGCCAGCCCTCAACAGTAGTTGATATAAATACTCAGGAGATAAAAAAATATATAACTCCGTGGATTGGACAGCGGAAAGAAGGAGGAAAATTTCGCTTGACTTGTTTCTTCGAATTGAATAATAATCCAACAAAGTATTTTCCTGCTGGAAAAGCGTCCGCTTGTCTGTACCAGAGAGACAGATTTTCTCATGTCTATTATACGCGAAGTTGATATATCTTCCCGATTGAATTTTTATTCGTCATGTATGTTCGTTAATCTCGTCAATTTCAATTTCTTCCACTCGACTTTCTTCGCAAATGGCATCAATTTGATGCCCTCAATTTTTTGACTTCGACATATATGGGTTGTAAATTCTAGAAAATCGAGAAAATTCTCCGATTTTGAAGAAATTCTACACTGTTAACAATTTTCGTCTGAATTTTCCGTGCCAAATTCCGGAAATTTTTATCGTGTTCAAGTTCCACTGAAATTTCAGGGAATCTTGTTATTGAAAAATAAAAAATTCCGTTGATTTTCTGTTCAAATGATCAGGACATCAATAAAACACGTCATTTTTGAGTTCAATTATTCTGTGAAAATTCCGAAAAATCAGGAAAATTCAGAAAAAATTTTAAAATTCGTGTCATTTTGTTTCAGAATATTCATGTTCCACCGAAAATTCAATCAGCTTTTGAAATTTCCATCTCACTCCCACTGAAAACTCATGAATTTCCGTTAATTCTGCTTAAAACTTGAAGCCCAAAAATGAATTTAAAAATTCAAATGTTTGAAAATTACCAGAATTTTTCAAAAAATAAGGTCTCCAAAAGTTTAAACAATTTCAATTATTTATTTATAATCTAGGGGGGTGCGGCCTCTGCTCACTCCGCTCGATAACCTCGATATGACCCCCATGACCGTAATACCTTATTTTAACTCCTTACTCTGATTCTTGTGAAGCTTAGTTTCTGACCCTTTATTTTGAAATCTTAATTTCGAGTATCAAATTTTCATCACCAGAAGGCGATTCGGATTTTCGTAATATAGAGAGACGACTAATATGTAAAAGAATAATAATTCTGTGCAAAATGCAATTTGAATGACGCTGAATATTCATGATTTGTTTTTAAATTTGTCTCACGCAATTTAATTGACAAATTTCATAATTGAACATGATTGAATCCATAGTATGGTCTATACCAAACTCTAAAAGATACTTGGATTTCCTGAAATACTCAAAATAAGATGAAAAAATATAGCTCCATGGATAGGACAGCTAAAAGGAGGAAAATTTCGCTTGACTTGTCTCTTCGGATTGAATGATAATTCAACAAAGTATTTTTCTGCATGAAAACCATCCGCTTGTCTCTACCACGAATGATGTAACCTTTTACTCGAGTTCTGTGTGGGTATTGGCAATGTGGATTTTTCTATGTATCTCGGTCTTTGAGTAAGGGTTGAATGTTAGAAGCTTTCAACGTCAAAAAAATGAATAACGGAAAGGCAGCGACGGTAGGGGTCGGGGGCGGAGGGTGCGCGGTGCCCCGACGAAGGATGAATTGCGATACCGGGAAGGGAGGGAAAAACATGCCTCGTGGAAAATTTCCGTTTGACGTTACTGTAGCTTACCTTGGCGTTACGTGACATCCGCGTTGAAAACGAGACTCCTTCAAATGCTCGGTGTTTTTTTTTCTACCCGAGCAATCCCCTTCTCGCGTTTATCGCGCGAATCATTGTCCTCGTTCATCCGTATGTGTTCGTTCGCTCTTTGTGCTGTTCTCTTTTTCATCCTTTCCGTCATTTGATATTTTTTTCACTGCAATTTTACGTCTTCCATCGCTCCATTCGGTGGAAGAGCAACAGGGGTAATGAATTTGTAGCGCATCTTCGAGGACTTTTTTTCGCGTTTTAATTATCGGAGCTCAGTTTAAACTGTTGGTTTAACTGGGATATCGTCACGCGTCCTTTGTGGTGAAAAAAAGGGGTGAAAAAATATCTTCACCCCTGAAGATCGGCACCCCGCCAGAGACGTTGGAGGGCTGACAAAACCCTTTTACATTTTAATTACCGACGTTTTAAAAAGCCGACAAAGTCTGTTACTCGACAGGGGCTCTCAACTCGGGCGCTGGTGAGGCAAGTTTGGGTGAGATGGAATTGAGCGATAATTCTAAAGTTACTGTTCGAAGAGAAATAGAAGTTTTTATTTGCAGGGATATTGAGGTGCCGCTTGACCACGTCTTCGGCTAATTTTAATGCATTCAACTTCCAGATGAGTTCAATACAAATAAACAAAATCTATGTAGGATGTTAGCTCTTAATCTCAAATAAAAACCCTGCCTTTGATCACGAACATTTTTGCATTTAAAAAGCATTGAAATTTCGATATTTCCGCAAATTATTTGCTTTCGTGTTAGAAAAAAATAAAATTTCATGGAAAGTTGACTACTAACGAATGCGATTTGGAGGAAAAAATAATGAAGTTTCAGGTTTCACTGAAAATTTAGTAAAATTCTAGAATTTTAAGCAGCATAAAAACGAGAATTCCTTAATTTAGTTGAATTGCCTATCTAATATGAATATTTAGGGTCAAATTATATTGAATTTTCAGTGAAATCTGAAATTTCATGGTTTTGTCCTCCTAAATCGCATTCACTGTCACTGTCCTGAAAATTTAAGAATATATTTGCCGGAATTCTTTGGTTTTCTATATTCATTTTCAGGGAAAAATGGAACTGAAAGTTGCAGTTCTCTTTGATTTTTCCACGAAATTCTGAATTTTCAACGACAAAATTCCTCAAAATTTCAGTGGTAATTGAATTAGATAAAAATTTCCAAAAAATATACAGGAAATTAGACAAAAAATTTTATCAGTGTAATTCCCATGCAATAATTGAACTGAAATTTACGATTTCCATTGATTTGGCCATCAAATGATGAATTTCGAATTACAAAATTCCTTGGAATTTCAGTGGAACGGTCGCTCGATAAAAGCTCCCAAAAATTGAACCGAAAATTTCAACCAGGCATTCGTAAAATTATGCTGGAAAATTTGAAATTCCCTTGCAATCTAAATGCTATTTAATTTTTTATTTTTCCTCCCCCCTGCATCAAATTCCCTGGCGTTCTCTTGTAAATTATTATTAAACTGTCCACGAAATTTTCTTCTTTTTCCAACAATCTATTAACAACTTTACCTCAAAATACTCAACAGAATCAGTTCAATAACTATGAAACCAATAAGCATGAAAAATGAAAACAAATTAAATATTGTAATAGTGAAAAAAAAATTTGGTTCAATATATTCATGAACACAACAATAAATTCCCAACGTTTTCTGTCGAAAAATTGTGAAAATCGGGGAATTTCACGTGAATTTTTTCAAGAAAGGATTGCAGGTAAAAAGTTTTTGACTTGAAGGCCAAGATCCAAAGGAATGTGTGGTGTGTGCGTTAGGGAGTGAAGAAGTGAACGTTTGGCCATGAGAAGTTCTCTCTGTTTCGGCTTATCCGTCCATTTAACTTCTCGTACACACACCAAAGCCCTTTACGTTTGAACAATATCCCTTTATCACGGTACTCTTACTTGGGCGGGACCACCCCTCCTGCGTGTGTCTCTATTTCCCTCACTTTGTTTTCGTTTTCCTCTCTTTTAAGATTTCTTCTTTTTCTTTTCTCCTTGAACCAACTACGATCACCGTATTTCGTTCTCCACCGGTTACTCACGTTCCATTGCTTTTCTTTTCTCGTTCTTTATTGCGGAAAATTGTTTCCCTTCGTGTTGCCTCGATTTACCGCTTCACGCTCATCTTTTAAATAATAGGATCACAAGCGATTGTCCCCCCCCCCCTCCCCCGGCCCTCCGCCGGCTGTCGTACGGTAGAGAAAAAAGAGAACTATTCGCAGTTCCAGAATGTATAGATGTATAATAGTTGGAGTTTGAAGAAGCGTGATGGGAAAGAGCTACATAAATACCCAGTGCCCTTTCTTCGATGGCACGATATTTTGAGGAGGCGTTTCCTATTCAGTGCTTTGCGCTTTACTGTTCTCTCTTGAGTTGCCTACATCTTACCGCAATCCCTCTGTCTCGTCCGTTACGGCACTCGACCTTGTGTCCTTGAATGCTCGTGACTCGTGAATACTGAGGTGGTATTCTGAATAAACTGACCTTGTTTTAGCAATTGCATTTACATTTGTTTTTTTTAGGATTTTTGTGCAATACAAATAGTTTATCCACTCCTGTTAAAAAAATTCGGATGGAATTTCGAGTCCACTTTTCGGAAATTCCGGTCAAGTGACAGTAATCGCTTCACGAAAATGTCACGGAATTTTGTCAATGAAAATTCGCAATTTTAATTAAAAAATCAATGGAAACTGTAAATTCAAGTGCTATTATTTCATGAGAATTAATAAAAATGAGGAACTTTCACTTAATATATTCTTGAATTTACAATTAATTAAAATTCAAGGAAGTTTAGGAATCCTGCTGTTCACAAATTTGGAACTCGATTGAATTTTTATGGAAATTTTAAATTTCATAATTTTTTTACCGCTAAATTGAATTCAATGTAACCGTTCTAATAATTGCTATTAAACTCTGTCTCAATTACAATTTTTTCCAACTGTAAAGATAGATGATCATGTTGAATTGAAGGTGCCAGTGGAATAAATTATTCACTCAGTTGTTCAAATGAAGCGATCACTCAACACGAAAAATTAAATTTTATTGAATTTCCATGGTAATATTTGTAATATTTGGAGATGGACATGGACCACCTGGGAATGACTGGCCTGGAGAAATAAGCTCCTAAAAAAATAAATTCTTCTCCCAAGAAAATGATTCCTTGGAAAAAGTAATTTTTTTTCCCAGTGCAGCTGCTATTCAAATCTCAAATGCCTAGCAACATTGCTCCACTAAAAAATCCCCCCCACTAAATACAATAAACAATATACCCAATGTCTGTCGGATGTGAGTCAACGGTTGCAATGAGCGCGGAGCCAGGCGGAAAGAGAGCATGAAAAAGATCTTGAGGGAGGTGATGGCAGTAGAAAAAACTGGAAAAAACACGGGGGAGGCGGGCAGAGAGGTGGAACACACCAGTCGGGGTGGAATGAAAGAAGGCAGAAATGCTGTAAAATGAGATCGAAAGATAAGGAGGGAGGAGACGGGCGCCAGAAACAGGCAATGGCGTTGTATATGGAGAGGGTGAGAAAAGAAATGGCACGAGTAAAAGACTAGGTGAGGTGAAAAAAATCGTGAAGAAAAAAGGAAGAAGATGAGCAAAAAAAAAACTACAGAGGAAAAGAGGGACGAGGTACGAAAGAACTGCGCGGAATTTCGAATTTAATTAGGAGAGAAACGAAACTCAGACTCAACGCTGGGGCANCGCTGGGGCAGGGGGAGGGGCCAATGCTGAGGGAAATGCGGGGGGGGGGAGGGGGGCAGGGGGTAGGAAAGGGAATAAAGCGCGAAAAGCGTTGAGCGTTTTACGTTGGTATACGGTTGAACCGGCCACTTGCACATCCTCAATGTATGTGTGGCGCTTTTAATCTTTCTTTTTTTTTCGCCCAAGCGTGCCCCATTACTGCAAATTAAAGCCTCGCTAAGCGCCAGTGTGTGATGCTACACTGGCAGCGAGTAGCGTGGAAAATAAACAGCATGAAATAATAAAAATAAAAACACCGAGAGAAGACGAGCAGAAATGAAATGGAAAGAAAAAAAAACGCGGAGAGAGAAATCATCACACTTGTCTCTTCGTTTATTTATTTTTCCTTCACTGAAACAGGAAACGNCAGTAAACGGCAGCGAGAAGAGTATGGAATAGTGGGGGGGGGGGGGGGGGGGGCTTCTCTTTTTCTTTTACTGGAGGCGATACACCCACACCGGGCTGATGTGCCTCGATCCCCGTATCAACGCAACTTGCCTTCGCCACCTTTTGCGCGTGCTTTCTGTTTCACTTTCCTCCAGTTGTTCGTTTCTTTGAAACTACTTCACCTGGAAGTGTAGCAATGATCGTGTCCCCTTTGAAACTAGGAGAGAAGAAAGATTATTTTTTCTCTCCCTCGCCGATGAGAATTGAGACCGGGGGAGGGAGGGGAGAGTGGGCGATAATTCTAATTGAATATCAAGCGAAATGTAATTACGGTTGGAATTCATGCTCCGGCGGAGCAAATAATTCGCCCATGGCGCCCCCGAGTATCTGTGAAACGGGCTATGTACCCAACGAAGAAGCGTGTATAGTTGACGAGAATGAGTGTGAGATGAGAGTGTGCGGAAGAGAATAGCACGGGGGCGAGGGGGTTTTGGGTAAAAGAGAGGGCGTAGTGACGCGCAATGTTGGGCATGTATGTGCCTCATAGGTGGCAAGCTATAACGACTGATACAATTGCATCCTAGTTCCCCAGGCAACAGTACCACATCGGCTTGTGTCATCAAACCTTTGATGATCGAAATCGATTACTTGCTCAACACATTCGCACTCATGCGTCGGGGAGTTCCTCGTTGTATCACGAATCGAGTGCCAGGGCAGCGTAAACCTGGGTGAAATGTTTATACAGAGGGATGTAGGGAGTTAAAGGGAGGATTTAAAGTTCAATAAGAAATAAATCTGGGAATCAATTCGATGGTCGTTTTAACGCATGAGAAACGTAACCCATCGGCTGTTACTGTAAACGCCTTGATTCCCTCGATAAGCGGATTTTCGACTGGCTATCCTATCGGGGTATCTCGCAGACCGAGTGTCACTAGCGAAGACTCTGTGGGTGTAAAATCCAATGGGTGGAGGGAGTTGTTGACGATCGAGAGAATAAAAATTTTGATACTTTATTATATTTAGTTTTGGATACCCTGGTGATGGTGGGGATATTTGATTCTGATGGAGATATTTGTTCATAAAGTTTTTATTCACTGGGACGTGGGACGGCCGAATATTTCGATTGATTTAGATTTCAAGAGCATGTTCACCAGAATTTTTAGGATTTTTGTTGAATAATTGAACTTGAATTTTGAGTTTATATCGATTTTTACATGAAATCATGAGAGGATGAATGGAATGTGATTTTTCATTGATGTTGAATTGATTTTTCTATTGATGAAATTTCAATAGAAATTGCAATGGTTTCGTAAGCATAATTCGGAAAATATTATTCATATTAGTTAATTTATACTAAATTTCACAAAGCCGGAAACTCATTCATGAAATATCAATGGAAACTATAAATTTTACTTCAATTATTCCCTGAAAATTAGCAACTATATCCTCAGATCTTTAATGAATCAAAAGGTCATCGTAATTTGATACTTTGGGTTCATATTTTGATTAAAAATTCAAGTAATTCCAAAGATTCTCGTCTTCCTGCTGCGAAAAATTAGGAATTCCATTCAATTTTCAATAAAATTTGAAATTTCCAAATTTTTTCCGCGTAAAAAATTAAATCTCACTCCCCTAAAAAAACGACTACTACACTGCGAGAAAAAAATTAATTCTGCTGAAAAATTATATAGTCACCTGAATAGATATTTTGTCGTGTTGAATCAATTTACTTGCGGACAAAAAATAAAGTTTCCACTGAAACATGATAATTTTTGGAGTACTAATTGTTCTCGTGAGACATTTATGTCTTTCGGGTAAACACATTCGTTCTACAGATAATTATATGAGGCTCCGGTATTATCAAGTGAATGTTATTGAGTAGTGTTCACCTTTGTTCAAAAAACACTCATAATTTCCATGGAACAAATGATAATTTCACGTTAATTTTTACGGAACAAATCGTAGAATTTACGTGGCGATTCGTACAATTTCAGTTCCGACTCACACTTTTTATTGAATTTCACATCGCTCGCGGATTAAGTTTTGAACCGTAATTTTTACGTTTTTTTCTGATAATTTTTATTGAATTTCTCTCTCCGTGAACACCGAACATCAATTGGCTCGAGAGTAGATTCATTCGCTCGTAATTCTGCTAAACCTCTGACACACTCTCCTAATTACTAAAACTATTGAAAAAACCGAAGTAATCGACAGCAAATTAATTCCTCGAACCACGAAACAACTCCACTTCCGAAAATTATTCCCCCAGCCGATAATCATCACCCCACTTACTCACACTTATTGATTCCCGACTCCCTCTCGTCGTGCACTTAAAGTGAGGTTGGTTCATCACTCACAGGAATACTCCTTGGAGGTTCTTAACTGTGATCTTCGACACTGGTGATGGGGTGGCCCTATCAAGTGTGCGGGACGAGCGTTTAATCGACGACAAGTGGGTCGAGTACCACCCCCCGTTTGAAACTCCTCGTCCAAAGTTTCGAGTATGGGTTTAGGAGGCCCGAGTTAAAAGGAGTAGCTTCTAAGGGGGGCCGAGGGCAAAGGGAGGGGGCCACCCAATGAATCTTCAATGTACACCCTATATGCGTGTAACAAGCCACTATCGTAAAGTCCCTCAGTGTCCAATCTATATATTGTTGGGTTTGTTGGTATATGGGTTCCTCTAACCTCTATTCGTCCAACCGTACTCGAGGATCGGACCATGCCAATTTGTTGGTGTGTGCCTGCCTTGTCCCGCGCGGTTTTCCTGTCTCCCTTTGCCCTCCTCGCCCGCTGGGTACTGTATGCTCTCTGCTATCGAAAAGCCCCCCCGATAGGCATTGCCGGGGCGAGTAGGACAGCGAGGTAGCTGCTGGATTTGCAACTGCGTATATACAGTCTGTTTTATCGAATGATTTATTCAGAGTGTGATCATTAATGGAAGAACATTACTCTCTCGTCGGGTGGCAAATCAATAGAACTGCGGAGAGCACCAGGGGCTAACCTTGCGCAGCCAGCCATCAGTATATGCTCTTCGTCAAACACGGAAAAAAACTTGAATTGAGGGTAAAGTATGCGTGAAACAAGTATCTGTCTATATTATAAAAGTCCAAATCGACTTCTGGTGGTAACAAAATTGATGTTGGTGAAGTAAGACTCCACGATTGAGAGTCGCAAGGGTCAAAATGAGGGTCACGAGGATCAAAATAATGGCCCTGAGGGTCAGAATAAGGGTGACGATCATAGGGGGGCTGGCGAGCGGAGCGATCTATTTTTATACTCGAATTAAGAATAAAATATACTTGATTCAAGCACACTGTTGAAAATTTTTGTCTGAATTTTCCGTGCCAAATTCCGGAAATTTTTATCGTGGTCCAATTCCACTGAAATTTCAGGAAATCTTGTCATTGAAAATAGAGAATTTTGGGGAAAAACCGAATAGAACTGTAAATTTCCGTTCCATTCGTCCCTGAAAATGAATAGGAAAACACAAAATTCTGGTAAATACATTCCTGACTTTTCAGGGCAGTGACACTGAATGTGATTTAGGGGGAAAAAAATCATGAAATTTCAGATTTTAGTGAAAATTCAATACAATTCAACATTGAATATTCATATTGGATTGAAAATGCACTCATCCCCCATTCCAGTACAAAATATACTTGAATCACGTAAATTTTTCTCCGTGAATGTATGCACTCGATTATGCACGAAAACTCTGGCACATGCTTGACGTATAGTGAAATTTTAGAGAGGACATCTGGTTGAGTACTGGCTCTGTCTACACGTGGCTTTACTCATTATTTTCTCTATAGCTAATCAGTTGATCATGAGAACCGGGGGCATACGGAGAGAGAAAATAAATCGCGCGAGTGATGTATTCAGAGCTGGAAAATGATTATTCTCGTGATACGTCGGTTTCAGCCTAACAGTGGCCTACCGCAAACCACTGTGGCCTGTCGCCCTCTCGCCTACGCGGTGCCCCGTCAACCCCCCGCGTCCCTTTTTGCTTTGCGCTGATGATAGAGGGATACGCGAGGGCATGATGCATGGCCGATCGAGACCACCCTCAGTACAATAGACTCTCATTGATTAATTTCCCTTCCCTCGCTCGGGCCCTGCCGATGTCATTTAATTAAACTCGTATTACCTGTCTCAATTTGCAGTGTCTTAATACAGGTTGAGGGAGGCGCTCGGGTAATTCACGGGGGAGGAATAAATGATGCGCTGTGGCCAACCGAATCGGTGTTTTGGTTATTGCATCTAAAAAAATTACGCAATAATTGAAAATCTTTGGCTGAAATTTCTGGTGGTCTTCTCGGAAATTTTTATTTTATTTTTAAATGATGGTTTCAGTGAAATTCCGTCATTGAACATTCAAAGTTTTAATTATTTTACAGATATTGATACAACCCAGGAAAATTCAGATGAATATATGCTTGCATTTTTCATGAAGTGAAATTTCAACCTCATTTGGTAGTGAATATTTAGGTTTTCACTGAAAATTCACGCGAGTTGGGAATGTTTCGCTTTCCAGTTGTTAAATAATTTTGAATTTCATTGAATTTCAAAGGAAACTGAAAATTCAATGAAATTGCAAACGTTTGAGCAGCAGGAAAACGAGAATTGCTCAATTCAATTGAGTTTTCAATCAAAACATGAATAGTTAGTATCAATTTACACTGAATTTTTAATTAATTGAAAGCTCATAAATATATTTACGTCAATTTTTCGAATTTCTTTTCATTTTCATAGAATAATTAATGTGTAATTTACGATTTCCCAGTGATTTTCCATAAAATTTCGCATTTTGATTGACGACATTCCTTGAAGTCTCAGTGAAACTATAATGCGATGGGCGATTTCAAGAAGTGCACTCGAAATTTCAGGCACAAATTCGCAATTTTGAATTCGTTTTAAAAACAAAAAAATAATGAAATTTCACATATTTAATATCCAAAACTAAATCCCGAAGACTTTCTGACAAATTGAAAATTCAAGAGTAATTGCCGTCATGCCTATAAATTTTCGTGGAATATTTCAACTAAAAACTACAATTTCCATTGATTTTTTACACAATCGTACATTTCTACTGACGCAATTTCAGTGGAACAACAACACGATAGAAATTTCACCGGATTGCCCCAAAAATTTTCGCCGAAAATTTCCAACATCAATTAAATTCCAGCATTCTCCAATTAATTAGCAACAAGCCGATGCAACAGCTGCCGACCTGAGCTCTCCTCGCAGCAAGATGCCTGCGCGTTGAGCACGGCCGAACAACCCGCCGATAACGGATAGTAGTTGAAGTATAGTTGGCTTGAGTGAAGAGAACGGCGAGGCGCGAAGTCAAGAGGTGACTTTGGGGGAAAAATCCGACAAGGAGGTTCGCGTTGGGGCAGTAGTCGCGGCATATGGGGTATGAGGCACCTCCACCAGTGTATAGCAAGAGGTGAAGAAAAGAATGAGGCTGAGGGGTTGCGCGCCGGGTAACAGTACGAAGCGAAAACGAGGAGAAAGTGTGTGAGCGGAAGAGAGCGCGGGAAAGAAACGTAGAATAAGAGGATGGTCCTTAAAAGTTTGAGAAGAGCCTCTCCTCTCTTTTCGAAGGCAGCCANGGGGGGGGGGGGGGGGGGGGGGGGGGGGGGGGGGGGGGGGGGGGGGGGGGGGGGGGGGGGGGGGGGGGGGGGGGGGGGGGGAGGAAGGTTGTTATCTAATTTTACTCTCAACGCTTCTTCGATTTATTCACCAACTTCTCGGCGCATTACAATATGCCACTAAGGCGGAAGACGTTGGAATGAGGCGGTTGAAGGTGATGGTATGAGTTTTTGTCGGCAGAGGGATGAGTGAGAGAAAGGTGTTTAAGAGAGACAGGGAGATTTCACGCTCCAGTGGTTACAGATAGTTGTGTCTCAGTCTCAGTGAACTTGGAAGCAGGACAGCTGTATCGATGAAGAAAAAAGGCAAGTGTTGGGTCGTAAGGACAGACAAGCTTGGACGATGCTCATCGTTACCTATAGATACGTCCACGTCGTTCGTGCTGGCTAGTGACAGGGGACAAATATTTTCCAATCTGTCCATTCGCATCCGCTACAAAGGAAAATGGTCGATGTATTTACGTGACTCGCATGTAACGATCCCGTCACTGGTGATCGTCACTGGGAGAATCTATTGTCTGTGATGTCCTCTCCCTTGCTTTATTCCTCTCGACCGCTCAATCGCATTTCATCCCTCTGTGCACTTTAGGTACAGTCATATTTTCTTTGATGCATTCCACTCGGTTTTTATTCCACCCTGAATCCTCGCTTCTACTGCGAAATAATACTAATACTTGGTGGAGGGAACTGGACGGAGAATGGGCTGAGGAAGAATTACCAAACAAAGGAAGTAATCGCGGAGCGGAATTCAGTTCTGTAGGTCTTTCGACTATATCGAGGGAGAAATAAGAGCAGAGATAGGCGAAAGCGTAATGCAGAATTTAAATTATTTTATTATATACAAAATCGGGGAACTGTATTGTACAATTTTTCAATTTTTATTGGATTAATTATTAATCGATATTTTCAATTTCAAGTAACCAACTTCGCAAGAATGATGATTATTGGATTACACTGTTGAAAATTTTTGTCTGAAATTTCCGGTACAGTTCTTGGAAATTTTTATCGAATTGAATTACCACTGAAATTTCAGTTGCATTTTCCTTGAAAATTAAGAGAAAACCAGAAAATTCCGGAGAATATATTCTTCAATTTTCAGGACTGAATGCGATTTAGGGGGAAAAATCATGAAATTTCAGATTTCACTGAAAATTCAATGTAATTGGGTCCTGAATATACATATTAGATTAGAAATTTAAATAAACTGAGGATAAATGAATCTCGTCTTCATGCTGCTCAAAATTCTGGAATTTTATAGAATTTTCAGTGAAACCTGAAATTTAATGATTTTTTTCTCCTAAATCGCATTCAGTATCACTGTCCTGAAAATTAGTACTCAACTATTCATGAAATGTCATTTATTTAACGGTGTAATTGCCAAATTGAATTCAAATATTTAAACTTAATTGTGTATTTATAATCCAGAATTCAAAATTATTCACTGAACTAAAATTATTTACTCGTCCCAAGTAAATATGTTTCAGCAAATACAATTTTTTTGTCCTCAATGTTCTCATCGAGATTTCGATGTTGCTTACATAATCTGGATAATTTTCCTCCAAATTTTCTCTCCCTATACCGATTAAAAACTCCAAATAAGATTTTCCTAAAGGTCTACAAGGCTACTACGAAATTCTTCGACTACTTTGTACATTTGTAAGAGAACAGGGTATGAAGACAAGTTGCCTGTTCTGGTATCGATTTGAAACTTTAACTATCCTTTTAATGACATATTGCAAAGTTAGCAAGGAGTAACCGTCTCTTCTTCCAGCGGTTTCATGATACGGCCAGGTAGACACTCGCTGAGACACGGGTAGGGGGTGGCTGGGGAACCATGGTGTTCAACTCCTCGCTCATCCGCGCTTCCCAGTGCACAAAGTTTTTCAGCTTCTAACTTGGGGGAAAAAAAATTGCTCAAATTGTCGGTTAACTACCAACCAACAGGGCTAATGAAACGTGTAGCGGTAAAATCGTTATGGCGTTCAATAACGTTTAGCCCTTTCGTAATAGTGGATTGGATATGTGTGCATTGAGTTTGTAATTGCAAAGCGTGCAGAGGATGTACGTGACTCTACCGCGTCCCTTTGCCCCTTCGCCTCACCTCTCAGTGCACTGATGCGGCAAACGAGAGATATAAAATTTCATACTCTTTATTACTTTTTAAATGTTCTTTTATTTCAAAAGGCATGAGAGGTATTTTCACGTCGGTTAATCGCACTGCGTGTAATTAACGAATTTTTTTTAAGAGAGGAAATGAGATGTAATCCAGTGATATTTTGGTTCTTCTGGGAAGGAGGGGGAGGGTATACCTGGCAGGCGACGCGCTCCTGCAAATAATTTTAAACTCACTGGAAAATTATTATAATTAAGCTCATCCAAGCAAGCGCCCGCCACGCCGGGGGAAGTTGTTTCGTTGGAAGTAACGAGGACTCGGTGAGAGTATAAGAATATAATGCTGCAACAGCGAGTCGCTTTGTGGCCTCTTTACTTACCAAATGAGTGTTCCTTATTACATTTGTATTTTTATTCCTCTCCTCGGTATCAGCATGTGAGATAATTCAATTTCGAGGCTACAGAAGATGAGAATTTGGTGAAGGATAACCTGATGCGCAGTAGTACGGATAAAGTATACACTGTTAAAAAATTTCGTCTGAATTTTACGTGCCAAATCCTTGTAGTCATGTTTTTGTTGCATTCTCTGTTCGAATCGTTGATTTCCTGTTCGAATGCTCTTTTTAATGAAATACTTAATTTTTCAGTTAAATTATTTCGTGAAAATTCAGAAGAGTCAGGAAAATTCAGGAAAAAATTTAAAATTCATGTCATTCTGTTTCCAAATATTCATGTTCCATTGAAAGTTCTATGAAGTTGTGAAATTTCCATGTCACTGCCACGGAAAACTCATGAATTTCTTTGAATTCTCCCTAAAACTTGAAATTTCATAACCATTTTCTTCCTAAATCTGACTCAGTGTTACTCTGTTAGAATTTTTTAGAAAATTAAGCAATAGTTGCAATTGATTTCTCGTTTATTTGACGGAAAATAATATCGCAAATATACAAAAGCTTTATTACAGGCATTATTAGAACGCAATTTGTAGACTTTAAATTGGATTAATTAATCATTTGGGGGTAACAGTAAATTTTAATGACCAACAGCACATGTTGAATGTCCTCCCTGTGCGTAAATCATATTTCTTTTATATTTTATTTTCAAGCCTTTCCCCTAGGTATTTTTCGTCTTTGCCCGGGATTTTCACTCTCTCATTCTCGTTTTTCCATGGTTACCGGGTGCGAAAAGGGGTGCCGAGAGGCCGAGTAAAATATTACCCTAAAATTAACCGATTCCTTAATTACCCATTCTGCTTTTCCTTCCTCTTCCACTCATTTTTATTCCCATCATCTCTCACACTACCACTGATACGCTGGAATAATTATTCAAGTATTTTTCACGCGTTAACTGATGAGAGTTCTGGAAAAAAGTGGAAGGGGTGGGAGCGTAATTTATCGGTGAGAGGGATTTAGTTATTATAACATATTTAGTACTGCCAGTGCCCACGCAAGACTGCTTATACACGGCCTCTTATAGCCACCGTGTTCCTGGGTCGGTGCTCCACGAGCGGTTGAGTGTTTAGTCTAGCGTTACCGGCTTGTTGTGACAAACCATCCGCGCACAAGCACACAGAGAGGGAGTAGAGCTCCAAGTAGCAGGTTACGGGGCTCTGGGTTTACGGCACGTGAGTTGTACCCATTACGATGATGGAATGGACACCATCGAGTGCGGGATCGAGAGATGAATACAATACAGCGGGGATACCGGCGCCTTTGTATGGGTGGAAGTGCTCCGGAGGGGGCTTTGAAATGACAAGCGAGACGGAAGGAGGAGGGATGACAGTTTTCCTTGGTTTTACGGGGTGATGGGGATTTTTGCAACTTGGGTGATTGGAAAGATACAGCGTTAAAAATAGTCGATTGATATTACCGGCACCCTTCTTGGGATTTTTTATTACGTTATAGTTCCACTGAAATTTCCGGGAATTCCATCACTTATAATTCGAAATTTTAGGGAAGAATTCACTGGAGTTGCTAATTTCAGGTCAATTATTCAAGGAAAATTGGCGAAATTCAGAAAAATTCAGATAGATTGATTTGCGGAGTCCCAATCTATTTAATTTTGCACTGCGGATGCTGAAAATGATTAGTCAAATGTGCAGAAAATTTCACGAAAGGAACATTAAAGTTGATTCCAAATGAAAAAAATCACGAAATTTCAAATTTCACTGAAGATTTTCGATGGAATTCCAAATTTCTAAGCTGCAGGAAGATGAGAATGCTTTAATTTACTTGAATTCTTTCATTTTCAATCAAACACAAATATCCAGTACCAAATTACGCTGAATTTTCAACTAATTGAACATTCAAGAATTTCTTTATCTGAATTTTCTCAATTTCTATTAAATTTAGTGACATAATTGAACTAAAATCAGCAGGACCCATTGATTTTTTTCATCGAATTCTGAACGTTCAAGAACGCAATTCCTTGAAATTTCAGTGGGCGTGTCAGTTGATAATAATTTTAAAAAACTGAAGAAAATTTTATGACGAATTGAAGAAAAGATTGAATGTTTCGCCGCGTTATTCCGCAGATTTTGTAATTTTTCTTTCACAGTTTAATTTATGATAAATAACTTCTTCTTTCAGTATGGAATATTGTCTGACTCATTCCTAAGCAACTAACAGCTATTAAGAATGAATTCACTGGGTGTAAATATTTCCAAAGTAGTTTATATGTTTTCAAAATTATTTCTCAAACTCCTGAATAATTTTTTTTCTCTGAATCAACACCAATATCCTCCATTTAAAAACATGGTAATCCGCATCACTCCCTCTGAACATTTTAATTGCATCATGCTGCCATCCTTTCTAAAAAAGGAAGATGAATTTCTATCGGCGCACTCCACCTTAAACGAAAGCAAAAGGAAAAAAAATATTTTATTCGAATGAACTCAACCATTTGTCTCTCCAAATCATCCCCTCATTCAACACGAAAAAAATGCTCTATTTGTACTACACTCTCGAGAACTGCCCCCCACCTAACGTTGATTTTCACGGACTGACGCGCGTCCATTCAAGAGGAATCGCGAGAGAGCACCAGAAACGCGCGTTCACCCGGGCTTCATGGAGCCCAGCCTTTTCGACAAATTGCACTTTTCTTTAGAAAAGCGAATCTCAATCCGCCGCCCCTTTGGGTCTGACATCGAATCCGCCGTTTGGGAAAGCAAAACGTAGGGTTAAATCATGAAGAGCGAAAGGAGTACCCAAAAGAGGAATGGGAACGAGAGCTTGGCCAATGGGCCGGAAGGGAGAAAGAGAGAAAAATCCACTGCGTTTTCTCCAGCTTCTGCCCCACCACCGAGCCACCCCTTTTTCATGGGATCTCTCTAACTTACTCCTCTGGCTCTGTCTCCCTTCCTCCTCTTATACATTTTTTTATCAACGTGTCTCGCTCTTTTGCCCGCTCTCCACGAGGCCCATCCAACGCCATCCACTCGACCCTACTTATTTCAATAGCTTTCTCCTTGCCTCGTTTGAATAAACTACGTCTACTGCACACCCCTTTCGCAGACGCCCGCTCATCCGGCTCGTCGAGCCGCGAACTCTCTTACGAATCTCGTTCGTCGGATCTCTTCATTCTTTTTTCTTCTTATTTTTCATTATTGCATATATTTCATTTTACCTCCTTGGGGAACGCGGGTGTTTGTGTGTGGGTGTGACGGTGAGGGGACGATCGAGGTATGAAATTTTGTTTAATGTGGGAATCTGGGTTATTCACACGCAGGGGGATACTACATCGTTAGAGAAAAATTGAAATTTCGGGGACAGTTGACTGGTAATTCTCCGGAGAGATACATTGAGTTTTATTTAGGGGAAAAATCATGAAAGTTTAGATTCCTCTGAAATCGGTATGAAATCGGGAATTCTTGAGCAACTGGGAGGCAAAAAATCTGCGACGACAAGATTTAAGGATATATTTACCTCAATTTTCCTTATTTTTATTTATTTTTATGGAATAATTAAATTGGAATTGACGCTTTCTATAGATTTTGTCATTAAATTTTGAATTTTCAATTACGAAATTCTTTGAAATTTCAGGGGAACTATAATGTGAGAAAAATTCCCAAGAAGTATACCAAAAACTTCAATCAATATTTTTTAACAATGTAGTGTTCTAATTCAAAAAACAATTAATTAGAGACTTCAGGTACATCTTTATTTTGGAATTACTGCTGGATGTAAAAGCAAATACTCGGGTGTATTCGCTACCCATAAATTCTCATATCTCATGAGACTCTACCCTCGAATATATTTCATTTTCTGTTGGAGGTGAGGAGGCTGTACGTAGAATTTTCAATTAATTAAATATTCAAGAATATATTGACCCAAATGTTTCTGATTTCGATGAATTTTCATTGAATTATTGCATCGGAATTTATAACAGTCATTGATTTTTCTAGAGACTTCAGCCGATATTTTTTAACAATTTCGTTTTCTAATTCAAAGAACAATTAATTAGAGACTTCAGGTACGTCTCTGTTTCGGAATTACTACTGAGCGTAAAACCAAATACTCGGATATATTCGCTACCTATAAATTCTCATATCTCATGACACTCTACCCTCGAATATATTTCATTTTCTGTTGGAGGTGAGGAGGCTGTACGCATTATTTTCAATTAATTAAATACTCAAGAATATATTTACCCAAATGTTTCTGATTTCTATCAATTTTCATTGAATAATTGCATCGGAATTCATAATCGTCATTGATTTTTCCAGAAACTTCAACCAATATTTTCCAACAATTCAGTTTTCTAATTCAAGAAGCAATTAAGTAGAGACTCCAGGTACGTCTATATTTTGGAATTACTGCTGAGCGTAAAACCAAATACTCGAGTATATTCGTTATATATAAATTCACATATCTCATGAGACTCAACCCTCGAATATATTCCATTTTGCGTTGGAGGTGAGGAGGCTGGGGCTTTGTATATACGTGCGGGAATATGGGTGTGGGTTTGGCCCATTCCCTCATCTTCTCACCTCGGAGATTTCATCTGCGGCGTTCAGAATCCCAACACACCCCCCGCTAGTACGAGGGGCTAGCGAGTATGAGGCGAGAATTGGCCTGCAAAATTCTCGCGAAACGTCTGGCACTGAACTATTTATGAAGGCACAGCTCGTACCTCTCAACCCCTCGTTTTTCGCCCGAAGTACGCCTATGCTGCGTCAATTTTTTTTTTACTTTTCATTTTATTTTTTATTTTTATTCAAGCTCTTCCTCTCGTGCCCTCCTCTGGTGGTAGTGTCATGGGAGTCTGTGGATGTAAGACATGGAATTTATGTACGAGAGTTTCTCGTTGACATTTTACCATTGAGTTGCCATAAAGTGGAAGATTGTGAGTTATATTTTTCATATACATTTCCTTCGCAATCGACGTGGCCTCTTGGATGAGGGATAGAGGGGGTGGGCGAGGACTGGGGGGAATTGCGCGGAGGAAGCAACGATACTGAACATTATCCTTCTACTCCATTACCCGTGGTCCGAAGAAACATCTCTCCGCTGGGCTCTGCAGAGCGCAGGATGTGGCCTTCAACTGTCCACGTAAAATCCACGAGAAAGGATCACCTTAGTTGTACCGCTTGGCCTCGGCAATGCTGTATACACCGGGCCAAGCCTCATTGACTCCACCACCGATGCTTTCGAAACTTCCGGAATGGGGAGATTTATCGTCAGCCTCGAGGTTTTTGATTTATCTGCGTCTTCCGTTCACTTGATTCGTCTTCGGTGCACCAACTGCGGCTTGATGAAACAGAAAATTGAAATCGTCGGTCTACGATTGTGAAATGATAATTAGGTTTCGTTAGATTCTTTAGGTTGCGTTTCGGGTCGGGATAGTTCTGGACTTCTGTAATTTTTCAGGTTAGGAACGGTGGCAGGGGCTTTTTTAATGTTGGGGATTTTATTTTAATTTGAGATGAAGTCAGTTTTAGGTTTTTTTTCGTATGCTAGAGTATATGATCTTCATTGTTCTATTATTTATGGCACTGTTAGAAACAAAATTGAAATTTCATGGACAGTTCGGTTGCAGTTTTAAGAACAGTGACAGTAGAATTGATTTGGAGGAAATCACATCATCAAATTTCAAATATCACTGGAAATTTAAGCAAATTCGAATTAATTGAAGATTTAAGAACATATTTTCCTTGTTTTTATTAATAGTCATGAAGTTTCTTTGATTGCTTTATTAGATTATGAGTTTTACATGACGAAATTACTTGAAATTTCAGTGGAAATTCAATACAATGTTGAATTTTTCAGCAGCAGGACGAAGATTCCTCAAATAACTTAAATTTTCATTTGAAACATGAATATAGAAGTCAGTGAATTTAAAAATACATTCTCCTGATTTCCATTAATTTTCCTCCAAATATTGAACTCAAATTTATTGTTTCCATTGATTATTGCATTAAAGAGTGAAATTCAAATGACGAAATTCCTTGAAATTTCAGTAAAAATATCACTTGATAAAAATATCCAACAAGCACTGTTAGAAAGAAATTAAAGATCATGGACATTTTAGTTGTAGAATTCGATTTAAGAAACAAAAAATCATGAAATGTTTAATTTCATTGAACATTCAAGAGAATTTCAATTTTTTAGCAGCAGTACGAAAATTCCTCAACTAACTTCAATTTTCAATCACAACATGAATCTTTCGGACAGAATGACACTCGATCTCTGATTAATCAGCAATTCACAAATACATTTACCTGAATTATCTTGATTTCCTATAATTCTCATCGAATAATTGACCTCAAATTGATTGTTTCCATCGATTTTTTCATCAAATTGTGAATTTCAAACGAAGAAATTTCCTGAAAATTCCGTGAAACCGTCACCTACTAAAAATCTCCACCAATTGTATCAGTACAATACCATAGATACGCGTTCCACAGATTCATGAAACTCCCCAATCAATTACTCCAAAAAATAATCTCAACGCAATAATAACCCCCAAATAAACCGAAAGCAATCATTCCGCTCCCAACGCCCAATTCCCCTAAAAAAGAAAGCAGCATCAACAATTTGCAAACAAAATCAAGTCATCGAGAAGCCGAGAGCGCTCGGGTGCTACTTGAGGGTGATTGGCAAGCGTCTAATGTCCCACCAAAGTGTCTCCTCGACCATAAAAACGAAACGAGAAAAAGGCACGAGAGACGAGAGAAAACAGAGGGATGAAAAGAAAGCGCGTCGTATATATAATGCCTCTTCTTCTCGATTCGCCTCAAGTTGACTCTCAGACACTAGCCAGGTGTTCCATTTTAGACTGCCTTGCAATTAGGATAATTTCATTACGATTCGCATTACTGATTAAGAAATTTCCAATTCCGTGCACCATTCAGAATGACGTCATCAGCGTCACATGTTGACAATAGGGAAAAGAGTGGGATGAATACGGCTGAAAGTATTTGAGTATTTGATGTACGCAGGGGAGGGAAAAAAATTTAAAATACTCCTCTATTGACATATTTCTCGTTTCGCTGGATCCAATGGTGCTCGTTCCTTTATTCCTCGGCGGTTCACCTTGACAGGAGAGACAGGAAAAGGTTTTTATTCTCAAGCCCTAATCAAGAAGAGTAAACGCCGAGTGACGGCGGGGGATATTAGGGGGCAAGAGGTGGAGGGTGGAACGAGGGTAGTTAAGGGCTTGAGACCAACGAATCGATGTATTATCCCTGAGCGAAAGCCAGAGTCTAGTCTGTGTAGTCTATACGTCGTAACTCTGTGTACTTGCTGTATATATGTACGCAAAACGCACTCGAGGGTAGTTAGCCAATCGTACAGAGGCAGCCACACCGGATGAATGTCAATGAGGAAGAGACGATGGTTCGTGGCGTTTTAAAAAATTCTCATCCCAGTTGCTTTTTTTTATTTCCTCCATTCCTCCTGTGTCCCCCCCTGGCTCCGTCTGTTTCCTATCAGCGAGTCTCCTACCGTGATCGCTTGTTTGCGCACGAAAGACTCGACGATTGAAAATGCGCTCGTGGAATTTTATGAGTCTCAATGCAATTGCGTAGGAATTCGGGGTAATCAAAGTGGATTGAGTGTATTGCTCATTCAATCTGGAGGGTCGAGGGATGAACCGGGGGTTGGGGTAGCGAATAAATTTGAATTAATAAATTAAATGATTTGTCTCAATTACACTCGTGACCCCGAGCACAAGGAGAATTAGTCACTCCTTCTGGAGATTTTTTCTCTCCTTGTGCTTGACAAGTGCAATTCAATTTCAACTGCTGGATTATATTTTTTTTCCTTACTCGATTCAATATACATATACAAAGGACATGGTAAATTTATCGTGCGGTTGAAGATTTTGGCAGTAGCCTCGAGCCACACAGGAATCCCCCGTTGGCCGACTGGCGTCGCTCGTCGCAGAGCGATAAAGTTTTTTGCTTAAAAAGTCCCTTCCCGTTTAAGATATTCCAGTCTGGTCTAGCCCGGGGGTTGGCTAAAGCACCGGAGGGGAGGCCACTCTCCTGATATCCCATGGGATGAGATGCTACGCTTTCTCTGTGCTGTACAGCCTTATCTCCCTGCAGGCGACGCAACCCCCTTCATGTCTTCTTCTCTCACTTGCTCGTCCATTCTGCATGATGCCCTCGACACCGACGACTGCCCGATGAGAGAGCAGCACGACGGCCTCTCCTCTCCCACCTCCCTTTCAACCACCGCACGACACACTCTTTGTTTCCCAGCCAATTCGGCCCCTGCCGTCAGCCATATGCATTAACTTATTACGAATGTCAGGGCCATTCTTCCTGGTAAGTAGCCTTGTCGTCGGATTTCCTGAGTTGATGTGTCCACCAAGTGAATCTGTGGGGGAGAATGCGTCATTAACGAAGCGTTTAAACGTAATCAATTGAGTCAAATGCACTGAGAAACATTTGTTTTTTGATGAGTACGTCTTCATACGTATGAAGAAAACATCGTACATTGAGAACGATAAAACTTTCGTCAAGAGATTTTGTACTTCTACTGCCCCAAAGACGAGGATAGGAAAATTTTCTGTGAAGAGAAAGGAATTTCTCACATCAAGTCTAGTTGAATCAATTTTTTCAGTCGCTTTTAAGTCTGATATAAATTATTTAATGCAACAATCAGTTGACTTTGTTTGAGAAATCGATTGCTTGTTGTAGATAAATTGCCCCTCATCTTTCGGACAAATACAAAATTTCTTGCCGAAAGGTTTTGTCAATTTTCGAGTCATGAGTTTCTCGATACAAGTAAAGACGTACTTCTCGAAGAATTTTTTGTCTCAGTCCAGATGTCTTCTCCTGATATCATCGTGATATATCAAAGTGGAGAAAAATTCGCCATTCGATTTACATTTTTCCCTCGATATAAAATTAAGAAAATCTACAACTGAATTTCACTTCACGATTACTTGATTTGTTCGCTAATTTTCCCCACCTTTTTATTCGATATATTGATCAGTCTCGGCTAAAAAAAGAAATTCTTGTTTGGATCCGGACCTAACGGAATCCTGATCCAAATCCTCAAAGCACCTTCAGCTAGAATTCTCCTCGGGTCGATCTTCATCTGACCTCCGCATTGCCTTCATTGTGGAAGCTCCTCGCCACCTTGATGACCTTGGGACTACTTCCCCCGAAAGAAAACAATCATTTAAAACGATTCACCAGCACGCTTGGCAAAGCCCGCCCGACAAAAGCCTTCTTCCTCTTTGTGAGGTATCCGCTACGCCGGTAACCCTAACCGTCTGGAGAGAGGCGACACCGTATCTCCAAGTTGGATGTTTGCTCAGCTTGATTCATTTCCCTCTCCCCCTCTACCTCGCCAGCGAGTACTCCGTTGCCGGAAGCTTTTGGGTATGCCTCTAACACACGGTACCATATAACCCTGAGGGAAGCTACCTCTCGTTCACTAACCACTCAGCCAATATGCGACTTCGCCTACGTAAATGTTACAAATTGGGTTTATCCCGTTGGCCAAGCACTGGTCTACCCCATTGTACCTGAAACAATATGCAATTTCAAGGAAAACTTTCGTTCGTTGTTTCATGCAGATTTCTTGACTTTTCAATTTTCCAATTTTTCGGGGGGAAAGGACAACAACAAATATTGAAATCCACTTTCCCTTCCTCCTTGCTCAGTCCCTTTCATTCTCTGTCTCTCTCTCTCTGAGGAGGGTTGATGTTTAAAAGTCGAACAATATTCTTAATTGTCGAGGCAAAAGTTTCTTGTTCGATGCTCGGTTAACTTGGAACGAGAGAAAACTGTGAGGACGAGGGAACGTGCCGGGGGGTTGGAAGACCCCTCACTACTTTGGAACCAGAAAGAAACAGATGGCGGGTCGACGCGAGCAGAGGGCCGAGGGGGCTGGCTTAATTCGAGATAATTAAGCAGTGCCAATTATAAGTTGACAATCCGTTGGGACAGAAATGGTGATCGATCATAGCGCTGAAGCTGTATAACTCTGTTGCAGTTCTCCTATTTATCATTTCACTTGGCTGAAAATTTTTTCCTTCTCCATGAAATTGCACTTCGATTTTAGTGTCTGCGAACATCCAATTAGTCGGACAAATTTTTCTCCACCATGAGAGAGTATTTCAAAAGGTAACACCGGGCAGACAAGAAATTTTGATGATGGCCGGAGAGAGCCATTCGTCAATGTCACTCCAAAAACCAAAAACGAGAAGCAGCACACGGGAGTGCAGAGGCAACGATCTTTTTCTATGCTTTTAACAATATTATACGACATAGGGTATCCTCACACAGACCTAACACAACCCCTTTTTTATCTTCTTATTTAAGCTGCATCTGGCGTTACTCTCTGCTGGGGAAATACGTTTTTACGAACAATCTATCAACCCATCTCGACTCGTATAACATGAAAGCTAACGTTTATACTTTTCGCGACAGTCTTTCTCGTTTTTTTTTCATTTATTTATTTTTATTTGATGGAGTTGTGTAGCTCTCAAGAAGCCGGAAAGTCACTGTTCGTATTCACGTGTTTTTAGGTAGGAGTAAAGTATCTTTGCCTTTTACTCATGGGGAAGTCGCAAATTGTTATTCATCAAGATCACCTGACATGAAACAAGTATAGAATCAAATAATAAATATGATTATGAATATAGTAATGTTTTTTGTAAAATTACATGAAATACTCGATTTGGGGATAATTTGGATGAAATTGCCTAGTTTCTCGAGGAAAGAAAAGAAACTAAAAACGATAAGCAACACAAGAAATCGTTCGGAGGATAGTCTTTTTCTATGTTTTTCACAATATTATACGACACAGGGTATCCTAACAAACACCTGACACGCCCCCTTTTTTTATCCTCGTGTCTGAGCCAAGATATACATTTTGACAAACAATCATCAACCTATCTAGAGTCGTATAACGTGAAAGCTAACGTTCATACTTTTCGCGACAGTCTTGCTCGTTTTTTTTATTTATTTATTTTTACTTAATGGAGTTATGTAGCTCTCAAGAAGCCGGAAAGCAACTTTTTTTATTTCCGTTTCTTTAGGTAGGAGTAAAAGATCTTTGCCTTTTACTCACGGAGAAGTCGCAAATTATTATCCATCAAGATCATCTGACATGAAACAAGAATAGAATCAAATAATAAATATGATTATGAATATAATGATGTTTTTTGTCAAATCGTATGAAATACTCGATTTGAGAATAATCTGATTGGAATTGACTAGCTTCTCGGGAAAAGAAAAGAAACTAGAAACGATAAGCAACACAAGAGATGGTTTAGGGGATGGTCTTTTTCTATACTTTTCACCTAACACGCCCCCTTTTTTTATCGTCATGTCTGAGCGAAGAGATACATTTTGACAAACAATCTATCAACCTATTTCGACTCGTACAAACTGAAAGCAAACGTTTAGACTTCTCGTGACAGTATTTCTCATTTTTTAAATTTATTTTGATTTCATGGGGTTATGCAGCTTTCAAGCAGCCGGAAATCGACTTTCCTCATTTATCTTTTCGGACAGGGGGAAAGTATCTTATTTCTCTAACGTAGGATAAAATTTGATCATCATATATTAATTTTTACTAAATTTCGGGATAGAAATGAGGAAACAATGACTCATGATACGCTTTTATAGAACGGTAAGATAATTTGTATCAAAAATTTCTCTCCGCGTATCTCTGCTCGTACAACATGAAAGCCAACATCTATGATTTTCGAGACAGTCTTCTTCGTTTTTCATTCATTTTTACGCGATGTAGCTCTCAAAAAGCTCTCAAGAAATCAGCTTTTCGTATTTATCCATGTATTTTTGACTCCTAACTAAACGAGACAGAATATCCTTCGAGTGGTTGAGAAATAAGACACAAACGTAACATAAACGTGGAAGCAATTCTCTTGATGTAATAAAGGAGTCTTCCACTTTTATGTATCAATCTAAGGAAATATAACTGACGGTGTACACGGTAGTAATTCTCCCCCGGGGTTTTGAAGAGACCATTCGCTGTGACACGGAGTAAGGGAGAGAAAAAAAACCTGAAGAGATTATAAAAAACAAAGTGCTTCAACGGTGACCGTTGGTGCCAGACATTATACATACATTATGTATATGGATAAATGGAGAGGTGTGTCGGCTCTAAGTACGCGATAGACGTAAA
The DNA here is from genome assembly GCF_001412515.2 of Diachasma alloeum. Classification (NCBI taxonomy): domain Eukaryota; kingdom Metazoa; phylum Arthropoda; class Insecta; order Hymenoptera; family Braconidae; genus Diachasma; species Diachasma alloeum. Next base: position 756,879 of record NW_021680425.1, read on the forward strand.
TTGAGATAGTGAAACGGTGGTGACGCAGAGCAAGCCAGTCAACGTTGAAGGAGTCCAATGCCACCAACAGGGTAGAGTCTAGACTGCGTGCAGGTAAACCTCCACCCAGGACGCTGAACGTGACATGGATATTATACTGATCCCGTTTATGGTTAGACGTCGTTTATAACCTCCTGGCGTTTAAACGTCCCCTTGCCCTGAAATATATATCTTTATCTTTATGATACTGTAATGTTTTTTCATTTTGTGATACGTAACAAAGTCAAAGCTGCTATCTTGATTCGTGTATGTGTGATGAAGAAAATTTCTGATGAGATTTCTTTACTGAGAGAATCTCGGTGATCTAAAGTTTCGGTAAGATGATGGTACTGATTAAACTCACCGGGGACTCGACAGACCTTGCCCTAGACGATCCAATGGACTGTAGTAACCCGTTGTATTCAGAGATTGCCTGGTTCATTCTTCCATGTTGCATGCATCTTTCACGCGTGATGTTTTTTGATGTTTTGGTATAAAAGTGGAAATAACGAACGGTGGGAGTAACAGGAGAAATGTCGGAGAGGGTTGATGACATAGAAATTTGATTCAAACTCTTCCTATTTAAGGATTTTATGGTTCACCAGTCCTTTGAAATCAGAAATGAAACTGGTTTGAATTCAAATTTGATAAAAATACTAGGATCCTATCTGTTTTTTTGTACCGGAGAATCAGAATCAGAATCAACTGATGCGCGTAATAATTTTCGTGATTGTGAGCGTTAGTAAGATGATGTTCCTGATTAAACTCACCAGGAACTCGACAGAGATTCCGCCATACGATCAAATGAACTGCAGTAACCTGTTCTTCTCAAAGATTACCTTGACTATTCTTTCAGACTTGAATGCATGGTCCTTTACTCGTAATGAGTCGTTACACCATGACAAGGAACAAATTTCCAGACATTTTTAGATAAGAACAGAAACTTCGAACAACCGGGATAACAAGAGAAACGTCTGAATGGTTTGATGACACGGAGGTTCGATTCAAACTCTTTCTATTTAAGAATTTCATGATTCAAGTAGTTGAGATCGGAAATGAAACTTGTTTCAATTCAAACCCGATGAAAATGCTGGGGTCCAATCTGTCTCTTTGTTCCGGATTCACTGGTGATTTGACGGGTGTGAATTGACTGATGTGCACAATAAACAAATCTTAACAAAATTCCTTTATTGAGATAATCTCGGTGATTGTGAGTTGCGGTAAGGAGATTATCCTAATTCAACTCCCCAGGGACTCAACAAATGTTCCCCTATATGTCCCCATGGAAAAATGTATAAAAAATATATATTATATAGACCAAATTAATATATCCTTCGAATATATATACGATTTATGTAAAATATATATGAAACATATATAAATTTACATTTATACATGGAAAATGATTCAAGTAGTTGAGATCGGAAATGAAACTTGTTTCAATTCAAACCCGATGAAAATGCTGGGATCCAATCTGTCTCTTTGTTCCGGATTCACTGGTGATTTGACGGGTGTGAATTGACTGATGTGCACAATAAAAAAAATCTTAACAAAATTTCTTTATTGAGATAATCTCGGTGATTGCGAGTTGCGGTAAGAAGATTATCCTAATTCAACTCCCCAGGGACTCAACAAAAGTTCCCCTATATGTCCCCATGGAAAAATGTATAAAAAATATATATTATATAGGCCAAATTAATAGGGGAGGGTGGGGCAAAACGGCCCCCCTTCAATTGTCAATAACTTGTGAATGACATTGTGAAAATTCCCAGTTTCAACTTCATTTTGAAGATAATTTTTCATTCTTCAAAACGAGCTCTAACTCATCCCAATCGGATTATTGAATCGGAAAATATTGACGATTGAAGGGGGGCCGTTTTGCCCCATCCTCCCCTATATCCTTCGAATATATATAAGATTCATGGAAAATATATATGAAACATATATAAATTTACATTTTATATAACTTTTATCGATAAATCAGGCCAGTTCTATATATAAAATTTATAATTTTCAGAATATAAATTTTTTACGAATGGGCGATCAAATAAACCGGACAGAGAAAAAAAGTTTTCGGTTTTCAGCAAAGGTTCTGGTTCTCAGGAATTTTTTTTGAAATCCATTACCTAAAATACTTAAATCATTGCACTTTGATTCTGGAATTCAGGACTAGGGGTTCCTAAAAAAAGAACCGTTGGGTATCGAAATCACGAACTCCGGAGTTCTTAAAACATGAACCTTGCGGTTCTTAAATTGATATTCTTGTCTCCTCAAATGATCAGCATTAATTATGGTATCACATTACAACTCGGATAACCCCCCCCTCGCTTCGTCACGAATCGTCCCAAATAACAGAACTCCCCAACGGTTCTTGTTTTAAGAACTTCGTATTCTTGATTCCAGTACCGTAGTTCTGAAATTCTGTACCGTGATGGTGGAACCCAAAAACTTTTTTCTCCATGTATAGTAACCCGCCTTACTCAAAAACTACCCCGACTATTCTTCCCGACTTTAATGCATGGTCTTTCACTCGTGATGAGTCGTTGCACCGCGACAAGAAATGTACCACCGAATGTTTTAAAATAATAATAGAAACGCCAAACGACGGGGGCAACAGAAGAAATGTCTGAGTGAGTTGGATGGCACTGGGGTGTGTGCTCGGTGATGCCGCTCATTCTAGTATGGACCCCGTAGTGTAAGAGAATCGTCGGAGATGTAGTAACGCAAAGGAAAGAGAAGAATAAGAGGGAAAGAGGAAGTGAGAGGCAGTAGGAGAGCTCCGCCCCGCGAAATATGGCGAGCTTCGCCAGGACGTGATTGGGTGACGGGAGGACCCCGCGGCTCGCAAGCCAAGACATTGGTGCCTCTCTCTGTAGCTTTCCCTCTGCCACCCACGTTTATATCCCTCTTACCGCTCTTATACTCCTCGCTTCACTTGCGCTAGACCCTGAAAATATTCTCGCCTATTGTCTGGGGTATGAGTGTGAGACTGTGTTAGGGTGGGAAAAAAAGAGGGAGGATTGGTGGTGGAAGAATGGCTAGTGGTGCGACGCTTCAGGCACTATTTGGTACCCGACTATCTGGCTCTGGAGGCCAATTCTCTCGCAGCAACCAACTGCTCAACGTTGCTCCCACCGGTGAACTCACTGTTATTTTCATCATCCACTTACGGAGTAAAATCGCAGGAGAGGAAAATAACGCAAATCCATGACGTGACTCCGGCTAATGCAATTTGTATTCAACTTGGTGAAATCCATTTACTTCAGTCTGGAAATTGATCGATTGGTTCTCTCTTTTTTTCTTTGGTTTTCGCACAATTGAGGATTAACTCGGCAGTGTACTACAGGTGGAAACCAAGTACTCTCGAATAAAGTTGCTCACCTGGTGGTTTAGGATAGAGAGGGGCTTTGGGTATCTTGCGCGGTGGTGGCAGTAGTCAGGGGCTGTGGGTTGGTAGCTCCGTTTGTTTGCGGAGGGTGCAGATAGATTAATCATCCGTTAAGCTCAAGCAAGACGTGTACGGTGGTGGCGTTGGTTGTGCTGGCTTAATCCACCGTACAAACCCCTTCCTCTTCTCCTACACTTCATACCTCAACCCACAATTCCTCACAGTATACCCACTGTGGCCTATACACCTTTCTCTTCACGCTTCGAAGCTGATGCTCTTACTCGGTGGCGACCCTTTTCTAGTGTTTTAGGAGGAGACAGCGGGGGTAGTGGGTTGGGAGATGGGGAGTATACATCTAACTCGCGACGAGATACATCCACTTGGCTACGTGAATTGTCTGACTTGCTGCTTCTTCAAGTTAATGGATACTATCTACCAAAGTGACAAATTAAAGCCAGAATTGGATGAACTCCGGTGAACTTACACGTCTCCGGTCTTATCACAATTGTGCCACTGGAAAAAAAAGATCGTTTCAATTTGAATAAATGTGGAGTTGGGGATAATCGTGATAACGCGGTTAAAGTTTAAGGGAATTATGAGTAGAGTTGAATGAAATATTCAAATTGGGTTTGTTTATTTTTTCTAGCAACTGGGATATTTTTGATGCTTCAGGAAAAAGCACTTGGGGAAAATTACAGCATTCAAGGGGCCTTTGAGCGCTACGTTTGAGGGTATTTTCATGTTTTCTTTGATACATTATATTCCCTGGATTCCCACGTGAGTGGAAATATCAGATGTACAAACGCTATCGTTCTTTCAAAGGATAATTAGAGATCAGTCAAGCTAGACGCTCCCTCAATGCTCCCTTTTGCAAATGGCATGACTGGGATGACAGTATTATGCAGTTCCATCGCGATGTACATAATACTGGGGAGAGATCCGAAAGAATATTCCAGGTAAATAGAAAATTTAATCACTGTTGCTTGAGAAGGAAGCAGCTTTGGAATTCATGGAAAATTTTTTACAAATAAATGTAGGGTGTGTGTATTGATTTCATGATTCAAGCAGATAATTCAAACTTGATAGAAGTGCTAGGATTCTATCTCTCTCCTTTGTATCGGATTGACTGGTGATTGGTGATTTGACTGATCAAAAATCACAATCAGAATTGGGATTGACTGATGTGCACAGTAAATAAATTCTTAACAAAATTCCTTTATTAGGGGAGGTTGCGGTGAAACGGACACTTTTGACTTTTTTTAAATTTTAATGAGGTGCTGAAATATTTTGATAAAATTTAATAATTTTTTTTTTCAATACAAAGAACAATTCAGTAGCGAAGCGGTAAACCGGGTTAAGTCGATTTTTACTATTGGCTAGTTTTTGACGAATATCTCGGAATCTAAAAGAGATAGAAAGATTTTTGTCAGGACCTTTTTTGTAGAGCCAATAGAGCGATATAAAAAAAATTGTGAGAAAAATTTTGCTATCTCTCTTAGATTCCGAGATATTCAGCAAAAACTGGCTAATAGTCAAAATCGACTTAACTCGGTTTACCGCTTCACTACTGAATTCTTTCCCTTTGTGACGATCCTAAACTGAAATTGACCAATTTGTTTCTGAGTTATGAATAATTTAAAAAAGTCTAAAGTGTCCGTTTTACCCCGCCCTCCCCTAAAATAATTTGGTGATTGTGAGTTTCAGTAAGATGATGTTCCTGATTAAACTCACCAGGAACTCGACAAAGGTTCCCTCATATGATTAAATAAACTATAGTAACTTGTTGTATTTAAAGATAACCTCCACTATTCTTCCGGACTTGAATGCATAGTTCTTCACTCGTGATGAGTCGTTACACTATGACAAGGAACAAATTTCCATATGTTTTTAAATAAGAATAGAAACTTCGAACGACGGGGTTCACAAGAGAAACATCTGAGTGGGTTGATGACACGGAGGTTCGATTTAACTCTTCCTATTTCCCGAGTCGAATAATTGGACCTGACAAATTCTACTTAGGTCTCTCCGTTCAGAACTGGATAGGTCTTGGGAAGCCTCTTCCCAAGTGCTTCCGAGACCTTTCTACCTCTGGTTATGTCCCACTTCAGCACTTGTTAGGTGTAAGCAGGACTTGCATTCAGACTTTCCAAATCCTTGCCGGTCCCCGTAATTCTATGGGCCTATATTAAATCTGCGTTCATATCCCTATTTACTCATGCGTTATTGAAATAAAAAATGCAATTATTGTTTTTTTTTTAATCTCGAAAATCGACATTTCACGGGAGGGTGGAGGGGAGATGCATGTATGCGGAGGCTTGACATTTTTATCCAACAAGCGGAGAAGGTTGCAGAATCTATTCTAGCCACTCTTGCCCCTTCGCTTGCATGCATTGTCCAAATAAAAAAAGAAAGTGTTAACAAATCTGACCCTTGTTCCAAGTAAAAACCGAAAATCTGACCCTGTGGCCGCCGGTGAAATTTTTTTTTTTCAGTTTTCACTTTTTCCACATACTTTTGAGAGTTCTGAATAGTCCGTCGCTTAAATAGTTGGAATCAACGTTCACCCAGCTAAAAAATTCGATTTTGCCGAAAGTCGACTTTCTCCCGAGAAAAACGAAAAATCTGACCCTTTGAAAATTTGAAAAAAAAAACTTTTTCAGTTTACACTTTTTCCACATACTTTTGAGAGTTCTGACTAGCCCGGCGCTTAAATAGTTGGAATAAACGTTCACCCGGCTAAAAAATTCGATTTTGTTGAAAATCCACTTGCCCCGGAAAAGCCGAAAATCTGACCCTTTTGCTG
>NW_021680425.1:764168-781568 GCF_001412515.2 Diachasma alloeum
GTCACCTCCGAGGGTTTCATTGGCATCAGGGGGTCAATAAATACAGAATCAACGTTCACTATTTTTTATTTAAACACCGCCTGCAAACGGGGAGATGAGGGTGGCTAAAATATATTCTGCAACCCTGTCTCCTCGTTGGCTACAAATTTCAACCCTCCGCATACATGCCTTCCCCTTCACCCGGTCGTAAAATCACGCGTTCTCGGTAGCATCGAGGAGGGCTTCTCAGGTCCGAAAAGAACTGAGGATTCGAATGGTCTCTGGAAAAGTACGTTGCAGAACTGATTCGGACTTACCAGGTCCATCTAGGTCTGGAGAGATCTTGAAAGACCTGTGTACGTCCAATCAGAACCAAATCCTCGACTCGGGTTAAGGATTTCATGATTCAAGCAATCTCTTAAGATCAGAAATGAAACTTGTTTGAATTCAATCTCTCGCCTTTGTACCGAATCCAATGATGATTTGACTGATCAAGAATCAGAATCAGAATTAATTGATGTGCATAATAAAAAAGTTCTTAACGAAACTCTTTTATCAGCACAATTTATAATAGAATACTAAAGTTCATGAACAGAATATACATAGAATAGAAGTTCAGGTTATTTACGAACTTTAGTGCTCGACTGTACATAATTCTGAAGAGAGTTTAGCAAAAATATTACAGGTAAACAGAAAATTTAATCACAGTTGCTTGAGACGGAAGCCGCTCCGGAATTGACTGTGAGAATTTTTATGAATAAATATGAGACGTGTGTATGGAGGAAATGGATGATAAGTAACTGGTTGGTAGACTGAAAAAAAATTATACTTCAGGCCTTATCCACGTGCTTCTCAGAGAGCCAGGTGTGCCGACGATTCTCGAGAGTGCTCGGCTGGGAGAAGTATATTGCTGGAAAAAATTTAGGAAGCTTCTACAAGGTATTTCGCATGGTGAAAGTGCCATGTCTAGTGAAAAGATGCATATACGGGGCGACATGTAAGAAGCTGGGAGATTGCAGGGGGGCGGGGCGGGGGAGAGCTGTCAGTTCAGCGAAATAGTCAAGATCGTGCTGGAGAATAGTGGGCTTCTCATACAGAAACTTTGTGTAGTTTAAACTCATTCAAACAAAAATGAATAATTCAGCATAATATTCATGTACCTCACTGCGCTCGTTGAAATATATTGTTCTGCTTAGTTCCGGTATGTTAGGAGTTCTAGAAAATTTTTCAAGTCGTTGGGAGAGGTGTTTGGTGCGATCGATAATAATTCTAATTATGGGGTGAGGCGATTCGGAGGAGAATGTGGAAATGAAATGAAGAAGTCGAAAAGATAAGAAAAATTCATGATTATTGTACAGTGTTGAAATTGTTTGTCTGAATTTTTCGTGTTAAATCCCAAAATTTTTTAACATGTTTGAATTCCAGTGAAATTTTAGGAAATCTTGTTATTGAAAAATCACATGCTCCTTTGATTTTCTGTTCGAATTATATAAAATACTTGATTTTTCGGGTCAATTATTTCGTGAAAATTCGAAAAAAAACAGGAAAACTCAAGGAAAAATTGAAAAATCATGTAATTTCTTTTCTGAATATTTATGTTCAATTAACGATTCAATCGAGTTGTGGAATTTCTGTCTCACTCCAACTAAAAACTTATAAATTTCCTGGAATTTTATTTAAAACTTGAAATTTCATTTAAAAAATTCCCCTAAATCGGATTCAATGTCACTCTCACGAAAATTACTACCACATTTTTCATGAAATTTCTAAAAACTTCCAACAATGCACCTGAATTGCGATTTTTCTTTGTGAAGGGATCGTTCAAGATTATGGACGGGAATTTTTTAAAAATTGACGGTCTTAGAGGTCAAACATTCTTAAGGCGGGGGGAAATTCTTCCGTCGAATCCTCTGCGCCCTGACTACTCTGTTGGGGAAAAAATTGAAATGCCTGACAGTTTATTAGCAATTTTCAAAGGAGTGAAATTGAATTTGATTCAAGAGAAATAAATCATATAATTTCAAAGGTCATGGAGGACAAGAATTTCCCAATTTGCGTGAAATTTCAATCAAATCATGAGTATTCCCTGTTAAATTATACTGAACTTACAAGTAATTACTAATTCAAGATAATATTCACCTGAATTTTCGTGATTTCTATTGGTTTCATAGAATTTGTGGACTGAAATTGAAAATGAAATTTTTGAGTTTTGAATTGACACTGAAATTGAAATTTCTGCGAAATGTTACTTGAAATTCCAGCGAAAAATTTTCACCGTGCATGCGTCGTCATGTACACATACAGCTAAGATGCGACTTAAAATTACCAGAAGTTTTCCTCTACCATCTTTCAGTCATGATTTCGGGAGAGGGAAATGTTCACTGCTACCAAATATAGGTCTGTCTACAATACCCGGAAAATTAATCGAATGCTGAACTGTGTGGAGAGTTGCCATCAACTCTAATTGCTCCACCAACATCAATTAATCACCGAGTTTCGAAATATCTCGAAAACTTTTGTTTCTGACCGTTGAAATTGTCATCAATTCATACCTAATGATGTATTCCGTTAAAACCACATCGTGCAATAAATATTCGCTCGATGCTCAGTTTGATTATAACACACTCAGCCAATGAATATTTACATCAACACTGTTTTATCCACTGCCAAAAGCGCGCAAAATAAATTTCTAATCTCGTGATTTTGTCCGTGAGTACACACACAGGCAGTCAATGTAATCTGTCATGCTAATCGATTGTCAGTGGTTGGGGCTGCCGGAGTATTTCAAAGCCATTACGGTAAATGTGACATTAATATTTCAATCCGATTGTAGATAGACGATGTGTTGGGCGTCAAAGCACGGGCTAGAGGCATTAAATATTTGTGCATTCTCCATCGCATTTGCTGGACGTGTCTCTGGGTTTTCACAAGGATGGGTGTGAAATTTTACACACACGTACAACACTGTAGTGTATCAAACGCTTGTGCGTTGAACGTGTTCAACATCTGTTCGACTAGCACGAGCTGATTGTAATTCCGATTCTGTCGGTTCGACGTTCGCGATATCGTTTATTCTCTTTCTTGTCAGCTTAATAATTCATCATACACGGAGAGAAATTTTCTAGAAAAATTCTAGTACGAGTACTGGACAAAATCACAATCCACCGGCTGTGAAAAATTCTAGTGCTGTTAAGGTAAAGTTTCTTGGTATTTCTGGTAAAATTTCCGGGGATTTCGGTGAAATTTTCACAGAAATGCGGGGAAAAATTCACGTTTTCTCCAATAAAATTTGTAGTGCCGGCACTAGAATTTTTTCCTGGCCGTCACTTTGCGCCTCTTTTCCCGTGCTAGCACTAGAATTTTTCTAAAAAATTTCTCTCCGTGTACCTACGGATCACCGTCGACGTTTCTATACATGAGAGGGAATTCATTTGGGCGGTAGTTAGAGAGCGTTTGAGGATAGTTAGGGGTGAATACTCGTGACTTTGTTGTTTTGCGCTGAAATTTTTTTTTGTTGCAAACATTTTTGTTGTATTTACGAAGAATAAGGGGCTACATCCAATTTCAAAGTGTTAAAATTTTTTGATACATTTCCAGTGAAATTTCGAGGAATTTCGTCGTTAAAAATTCACAATTTAATGAAAACATCAATGGAAACTGTAAATTTCTGTTTAATTATTCAAGGAATATTCACAAAAATCGAAAAAAGTCAAGTGAATATATATATTCTTCAAATGCTTTCCAATTTCGTACTGAACATTCATGTTTTGACTGCAAATTCATTTGACAATCATCAAGAATTGAATCAATATCTTTCTTGGAACACTTGTTTTTCATCTAAAAGTGTTTCAAAAATACGTAATTTCCCTACAATTTTATAAGATGATTTGATAGTTTGAAAATTTTGGATTTTTCTAGAAACACACAGATTCATGTGAAAGTATCCGGGGTAATTTCTCATCTTTTCAGTGAATTAGGATGATTGATAACCAAATTTTGAAAGTTTTCGAAGTTTCCAGTGATTTAAATTTAAAAAAGGACAGTTTCAAGACACAAAAAAAACATTTCACCTGCTGAAGAGTTTTTCAACTGCATTTCAAAAACTGCTGGAGCCAAATTGCTCTACATCCTCGATGGCATCACTTCAAACTTGTAAACTCGTCACGATCTCAAGCAGAAGAAATGTTGTTAAATTAAGAAAAATATTATCAGACTTGCTCGAAGGTCCTCAGGCGATGGCCAGTTGTAAGTTTCTACATAAACTTGCAGCAAACCTCGTTAATAACAAAAAATAATATCATTGGGTCTTTGAGAATTTTTCTACCCTGGTACATTTCGACAAACGGATTAACCATTAAGTATTTTTGGGATGACTCTTTCAAGCTGACCGAGTTTATCCATTTATTCACGATAAAGCAATCAAATTATCATCACGTGATGAATTTTTATGAAGCATAATAAATGACTTTCGTAAAAATAATCGCATGGTTCTCCGTTAATGACCAACAATACCAAATTTACCCAACTTCAATTTAATATTTGAAAAGAATAACTTGAAACCATTTCGAATTACTGAATAATTAACTCAGTTCGAAGTGTAAAACTGGATACACGGACTGCTGAGCGGAGTTAATGCGCTTTCAGCGGCAGAATTCTGCGAAGCCGAAGCGTTCTACCCTTTAACGAGGTATGCAGTCGTATTTATATAAAAAATCAATCCTGAAATCTAGTGAAATTATGTTGTGTATTAGCCTTTTGAGACTTTTCATCATAATTTTACTTAAAAAATTGATCAGATCTCCATTGTTGGAAAAAGACTTAAATTTTGTCCACAGTTGACTAGCAATTTTGAAAAGAGTAATTTTGAATTCGATTCAGGGGCAAAATATAAAATTTGAGATTTCACTGAAAATTCAATGGAATTCCACATTTTCGAGCAGCAGGAATTCGAGGATTTCCCAATTCACTTGAATTTTCAATCAAAGCATGAGTATTTACAATCAAATATAAGAATATATTAACTTGAATTTTTCTGATTTATATAAATTGAACAACAATTAAAAGTGAACAACACCAATTGAATTGAAAATTACAGTTCCCTTTGATTTTTCCATTAGCACATTTTACTTCTCACTGACAACATCCTTGAAATTCTTGTGGATGAAAAATGTTACATAGCTTTCTAACACGTGTACCGGAAAATACAGCTGAAAATTTCAAAAAGAGTAGTGAAAATTAGTTGTTCTGTATTAAAAAAATTTATGAATTGGCATCAAAATTTCTACTGCGTATCTCCAATTTTCCTCACGTATTCTCAACGATGCATCAACGTCTAGACTGCAATTTTCTACGTGAATAATATTGAAGTTTACAGAGAATTATTTTTTTGGCGATTTTACATCTGAATAATGAGAAAACCATATTTAACTACTCGAAAATTCCTACACGTTCGGGTACTGGTGCCTCCACGGCAATGCGACATAAATTTCCAATAAATATACCAAAAATTTAAGCCAAAAATTTTCAACACTGCACTAAAAATCTGCCGTTCATTATTTTAAAAATTGTCGAATTTACCTAAAAATTGTCCCCACATATTTACTACAAACCCTCCCCGTAGAAGAGTCGTTACGTCCCGCGATTGACAAAAGACGCATTCCTAACAAGAGTGCGATAGCGCTTAGCAGTTGAAATGGTTCTATCAATTTCGCCTGAATTTCCTGATATAGCAACGTAGAAACTGGAAAGACCCAGTGAGTACATCTTGCATGGAGTGTGGCAGTTAGTGATAATTGGCCACTTCCCTTGCGCATCGCATCGATTCCCAGCCCTCCCGCAGTTGATTGAGGAAATGGGCGTGGGGGCCACGATGGGTTAAGGGCCAAAATTATCCAGCACCAAGTGCCTGCCTCCGTTTCTCCCCTCTTAAATCCCCCCGCCCCCCATTCCCCCGCACATTCATAACTTCGTCAATGGTTGGCCAAAGGGCTGATCTCAAACACAGCCCAATGTATAAATTAAACAGTTTGAGCCATCGCTGACCTGCACCACTGAGGGATTCACCCAGGATCTGTTGAAACTTCACTGTGCAAAATGACCAATTCAATAAACCATGAGTAGTTTCCATCTCTCCCCTTGGCCCGAGTATATTGCCACTGAGCTAATTGCTAATTTCCACCAATTTCAAACGGATTATTCAACACGCCACGTTCTACCGCTACTTCACTTTCATCATCACTTGGTGTGGGGCCATGCGGTACAGCACAATAAGCCAACTCTGCCGTGTCGACTAAAGTCGTCTGCGTCGTCCGCGTCGTTATTAACTCTCCTGCGGTGAGTTTGGACGGGGAAGGGGAAAAAACAAGGGAACAAAGAGAGACGAAAAATTATTACGTGAGAATTTGAGAGGGAAAAGGGCTTAGCGAGACCCCAAACCCCTCGCATACACCACGTGCGTTGGGACGAAAACGTGGTGGCGGATATAGGGGTGGATTAAAGTTTGGAACAGACGTACGTTTCTCCTCCAGTCGGCCGTGGGTCAAAGTGATTCGCCGTGGCACACCATTGCAGGCACATACATTCGGATATGTACATTGTAAAGTGGAATGGCGAGGGGGGGGGGGGAGAGGGCGAAGGTGAACGCTGGAAACAAATCGCAGCCTTATCACCTACCGTGTAAAAGCGGATAACAACTTTTCTCTCCCTTTGGGTCCTCCTCTCATTCTCCAACACACACACACACACATACACACAGACACCAGTGTTTCTCTATCTATTTCATCTCTTACTCGTTCGTTTTCAACGTTCTGCTTAAACTCTCCTGCCCCCTTCATCCACCGGAGTGTGCCTATTCTCTTCCTTCCTCATGTGTGGTATAGTGAGTGCACGCTGTCGACGGATGTGCCGATTAAACTTTCGAAAACTGTTTGCACGAATGGCCAAACGGCCTGTGTACTGTGGCCCATAGTATAAAACCTTCTAGCCTCCCCGCCCACTGCTGACGGTCTACCGGTGTCTGTGTTGGCGACGTCGCCGATGAGAGCTGACAATCAGGCCGTGAGTTGTGCCAGAGGAATTGTGAACGATATAGAGTTCCGATTTAGAGAATGTCACACATCCATGTTCATGCGTTGTTACATCGGTGGAGATTGCGCCAGAGAATTGAAGCGGATTCGGGGGGAATGGGGGGAGAGCATAAATTGATTGCGTGTGTAACAGGGAAGCTTTGAATAACAAATTTTACGAAATATTGAATGCGTTATTTTGTCAGGTTCTTGCGTCGGAATGAAGTAATATCGTTGTTTAGCAGATCTTCATTTTCATTATTGAGCCGCGCGAACTGTCACCTATCGTTCGGTTTGTGGCCGATAGGCGGCGATTAGCAGCTATGGATTTGATAAAATGAAGCAGCTGACTTCAGGTTGCGTTTTAACGCTCATAGGCGCGCTAACTGCAGTTAGAGCTCCTAGACTTGTGAAATATCAGACCTCCAGGAGGCTGTTTCACATTGCCCCACACAGGAAAAAAAAATTACCAAGTATTCATTTACTTGAGAGAAGGATTTATGTTTTCATTATCGTATTTCTCGAGTCAAGTCATTCCCAGGCAATTCTCATTGGGTTTCAATTATGACAACTATATTCCTCTAGAAGATGATCATCTTAGTTATGATCTTGGATGAACTCCCTCAATAATTATCAACATTGAGAAATTAATTGAAATTCTTCTCTATAGAATATAAGAAATTTAAGAAAAATGAGTAATCATGAGCAACATGATTGTCATAATTGAAACCTAATCAAGCGCCACATTGTTGACTAGTTGACGTTTTCGTTAGTGGAGGCTTCGGTGAAAATGATCAAATCATAAACCATTATCGATTTAAAAAATTGTTTGAATAATGGGTGAAGTGAAACGAAGGAAAAATGTATTTTGTGTTCAATTTTTGATTAGAATCGTTTTTTAAAAATATGACATAATCGAGTTGCATAATCTTCAATAGAAATAACACAAAAAAACCAAAAGAATTATTTTATCCAATGTTCACAGGACTCCAATAGACTTACAGAGTTTCAATAGAATTTTTTTTTACTTGACAAAACGTACAAGTTGTTTTCTCTTTTCTATTTTATTCTCAGTTGTGTAAGCGAGAAGGCGAAGCCGACGTTCGAAAATACCCAAATGACGAGGTGAATATTAATTGAATTATATCGTTTGGCTAACCATTTCATGTCTCACTTGCTGAACTTCAACTGACCTCCATTTATTGTTCACTTACCGTTGATTACAGGACCATTATCCTGAACGCCTCTCAGTTATCCCCAATAATTTGAGATTACAACCGTGGAACAAGCTCCAATCCCCACCTAGAACGTCAATAATACCTCCTTTCACAAACCCATCAAATTCATCACAATTAAATTACCCCACCCAACACGATAACTAATCCCCCGACAAATGAAAATGATTACTCCATTCGCTCCGAAACAATAGCCCTAAAAACCCAAAAGTTAGCATTCAATTTCCCCATAATCCCGACTATTTATCCCCCTTCGACATCCCAACTCCCGCGGGAGAAACTGGGAAAGTAGACCATCGAAACGGCACTAATTAGCGAACAAATTCAGCGAATAATCAGAGTCGTCGAACGACAGAGGCACGCGCCCCTCCACCCTTCGGCCTACAATTCTCAACCCCCTCCCTCTCCTATTCACATTCACTCCTCATCCATTCTCTTTCTTCCCCTCCCTCCCTGACAAACCCGTCGACAATAATCACTCGGCATGCTCGACATTCCAATTTTCATTGCTTTCTCACGAGTGCACTCGCACTCTGACTCTTCGTGCCACGAGGGACGGAAGGGTCTCTGTATGCGGAAGAGTTCGATTCCCATTTCAAACTTGACTCAATGCTACTTGAATCGAAGCCCCAGTTAACCATCGAGAGTGGAGGAATATGGTGCGGCTTTGAAAGCGGAGTGAGACATACCCACATGAGATGTGACATTGATTTCCGAGATTCCGATTTAGATAATACCAGAAAAAAAAACCCGGCCGTCGAGATACGTACCCAGCGAAATACGTATCAGGGATTTCCGCATTTACTCTCAACCCATCGTTTCCATATCCCATTTACCATTTAGGAATAGAGAAATGGAGGACGGTACATGTGACAACGCCCGTACCTCTCATTCTCTTTGGCAAGCAAGTTCACAACTCTTCTATTCTCGCTGATGCCAGGTACACAGAGACCTGCTTCGGGCGAAAGAAGCGAGATACAGTGTGTGTATAGCCCGCGCGAATGAGAATTTCCTACAGTCCTATTTCGGTGTATACGCCCGATGCAAATGCTGAATGGAATGAGCAAGAGAGAAAGAGAGAGGGAGAGAGTAAGCGGTTAATTCCTCCTTGGAGCGGACGCTACAATTTTCTACGCGATGCTGTTTCATTCCCATTAATTTCTCTCCCTCAGTTTTACGTTTTTCCACTTTTGTTTTGGTTTTTGCATTTAAATATCTCCGCCCCCCGTTCGCTCTTGGGTTTTTTTCATTTTTTTCCATCTGTTAATTCTTCTTTTTTTGCGCTTTTTCCAACAGCACAGCGACTTTGATCCCACCTGCTCTTTCTGCCCCCCCCCTCACCTCCACCTTTTTATATCCCGGCTATTTCATAACATCTTCCGTAATTCAAAGGGAAAGCTCGGCTTTGAACTGCACACTGGCCCCGAGGAGGCACCCCCCCCCCNCCCCCCGACAGACTGCGGGGGGGAAAAGCTTTCACGGGTCACTCACGACGGAGTTTCAAGCAGTTTGCCATAAACCCAAGTCGGAGTAGACCGTTAACACCCCAAGAGAGTGGTGGGGAAAATATCACGTTGGTGTTTTGTGCTCTACGTACATCCCGGGCTCTCGTAGTT
Source organism: Diachasma alloeum (assembly GCF_001412515.2). NCBI lineage: Eukaryota > Metazoa > Arthropoda > Insecta > Hymenoptera > Braconidae > Diachasma > Diachasma alloeum. The sequence continues at coordinate 774,063 of NW_021680425.1, forward strand.
CCTTATAGAAGGTGAAAGTGAGCATTACCCCATACGATGAAAGTCCAAAGAGAGGGTAACAGAGGAGATGAGAAATACCACTGGGTATTTCAACGCACTGAAGGAAATGCTGGTTAAGATGGGCTGAAGAAGCCAACGACCATGATACTGCCTCCAAAGGCTGAGGCCAAATGCTGGCTTCAGCTGGTCTACCCTCACCACTTACCAAAAAGTTGAGCGCCAGGAAACTTGGCGTCCCTCGCGTCCGTCCCGTAAAACCCGGAAATTTGGAAACTCGGCGGCTTGGAGCTTGCCGCTGGTGTGGGCACAGGCCAAGTTGCTCGGGACTTTCTTCACTTTCTCGAAACTGGCTTTAGACCTGGTACTATCTATCTCCCGCCTTCTTACCACTTCAGCCTATCTTCAAATCGACCCCGATCCATTCCCTATTTCGAGGTTCTCGAGATGTGCGTCAGAGGGATGAGTAAACACTTTAATTCTTCGGGTGAATTGCCATGGGTATGGAACTACGCATTACGTGTATTAAATAACTTTAATCGTAAATTTTGTACTACACTGTTAAAATTTGTTGTCGAGTTTAATTACCACTGAAATTGCGAGGAATTTCGTTATTGAAAATTCAGAATTTCGTAGAAAAATCAAAGAGTTTTCTGACAAAAGCGTCAATTTGAGTTCCATTTTTCCCTGAAAATGAATAGAAAACCAGAAAGTTCAGGTAAATATATTCTTGAATTTTCAGGACAGTAACATTAAATGCGATTTAGGGGGAAAAAATTATGAAATTTGAGATTTCACTGAAAATTCAATGTAATTTGACACTGAATATTCATTTTACATCGGAAATTCAAATAAATTAAAGAATTCTCATCTTTATGCTGCTTAAAATTCTGGAATTTTACTAAATTTTCAGTGAAACCTGAAAGTTTATAATTTTTTTCCGCTAAATCGCGTTTAGTGTCACTGTCTTGAAAACTAATAGTCAACTGGTCATGGAATTTCATATTTTTTGGGGGAACATATGAAATTTTATAGGTAAACCAATGAAAACCGTACATTGTAATTCTATTATTTCATTAGAATAAAAATATTTAGACTATCTAGAATAAAATACAGAGAATTGATGCACCGCGTTAACGATACTTCTGAGTTGCTAATAATTTCACTCGAGTTATTCTCAAGTTTGCTTGATTTGTTTGAATAAAAGTGGTACTAGAAAGTATTCTGATTTGATTAGTTGTTTACTCATAATTTTTAGATGCTTACAATGAGTCAATTTTTCTAATTGATTATTGTTTACTCGCTATGGATCGCAGTGTGAAAGTTTCATGAATTAAGTTTTAACTCAACAGGATTTATCAAATGATGACGGATTGACATAATTTGTTATTTTATCTTCAAAGTTAACAACTTTGGAATACAGGTTAAATTATACAGCTTCGGTACAAATTACCGGAAAAAGTGAAGAAAATTCACTTTTCGTCTCGCACATTTTCCCCGATTTAGAGAGAAAAAGTACTGAAAATGGAGTTCGCTCCACGATTACTTGACTTGTTCGGTAATTGTTCTCCAACTTTTTTCTCCGTGTAACTCAGGGGTATCACAGAGTCGATGCCCCCTCATTCCGAGCGATTTTGCTGGAATTAGAGGTATCAATGGGGATGTGGAGAACACGAGAATACGAGGTCCGAAAAAATTAGCATTTGAGCCGCAGAGTGATCAGGCTGAGCAAGTGGTCAGGGAGAGCGGCTATTCAATGCATTGTATAGCAAAAGGGGAGGATTGGAAGGTGGGAAATGTGGAATGAGTACGTTGGTCTGCGGGACGAGGTTTTTGCCACCCTCAGGTTGAGGGGCGGGTACGACGTAATGAATATATTTGCATATCTGGGCCGTTACCGAAGCGTTACCGGTACAAGGTATACCAGTCGACCCTGGCTGCCAAATATTCATGCATCTCGCCCCTGGGCCAACACCATCCCTCTCCCCTTGCCCTCCCCCACCCTCAGGCGAGCTATACACCCCCACTGTGCGCATCCTATCCCCCTCAGACTATGTGTCCCGGTAAGTGTAGAAGAGAGAATCGTCGATTAGTTTGCCAACTTTGGCCAGCACTGGACCCCTCGGCGAGTCTCGTCACTCCGTGAGCTTTCATGTTTCGCTTTTACTGTTCGGCATACGATTCCGGCTTTTGTCGCTGGAAACATTTTGTTGGTATGTCTCGTTGTGGCACCCGTGCTAGATGCGGTTATTTTGCAGTTGTCTTGTCGAGCGATCACGAGTTCATTGGTTGCACTGGAAGAAAAATTTCCTATTACGTACACATGGAAAATTGTTTGGTGAATTTCACCAATTAGTTGTTGAAATTCAACAACTGGTTTAACGATTTTCTCTGTGTAGACCACTTACTTGTGAGATGTAAATTACTTTTAACAGCTGAAATCTCAAAAACGCTTGCGCTTCACCGAACTCGAACAAATCTTCATTTATCACTATCACTCCGCATTACACCCTGAATATATTACATATCGAAACACTGAACGTACATAAAAAATGATGAAAACAATCAATACTTGCAGATTGTCGATTCGCCTACGCGATTTGAGTGAATTCATTTGCGACAAAACCGTACCTGAGTACAAGAATGTTTTAGAGCATGCGACCAATATTAAAAAATTAATCGAAATTCTTCCCTCTAAAAAATAAAAATTTGAGGAAAAATGGATAATCATTGGAGGAGTTCATCGAAGAGCATTTGCAACATAGTCATTCTCCATAGAAACAAATCTCATTAGACTCGTCTTGGTATGACTCGATTTGAAAAATAAGATTTTGAAAAAATGAATGCTCTTCTCAAGTAAATGAATATTTGGCAAAAACACTTTTTTATCTCAGTGGGGAAGAACTAAACGATTCCGGAAAACTCATTTGTCTGAACTAAATATATTTCAAATATTATAAATTTTTTTCTCAGTGCAGTCATGAATTCCAAACGCCTTCTGAAAAATAATTTTAAAAAATCGATTAATCGACCTAAATCCACCTTCCGCCTTCCAACCCAGCCCTCAAAACGGGATCATCAAACCTCCCGAGATTAATGACCCCTCCCTCTCTCCAACTCCATCCCCTCACCCCCCTCACCAAGCCCTTTTGATTTCATATTCTTTCAGCGCATTTCAAACCATCCCCCTGTACGTAATTTACCAAGTGCACATCCCGCTCCCTGAAAGCTTGCCATCAGCCTGGAAACTGTCAAGCCGCGGAGGGGGGTCTCCATACACAACAATGGACATGCGAGGTTCCAGTTATACCGCGTTACACCGTGAATTAAAAAAAAAAGTAGTTAATTGCGGAGGAGGCCAGACTAGGTGTGCACGTCTGCTGAGTGCAAAATCGAGAGCCGACCGCATCAGCCTTTGTGGTCAAGGCTCTCCTGGACCAACCAGCAAGGACGTGGACTATTGTCGAGCCTCACACTCTCCCTCTCTCGCCAACCATGTCCCCAATTCGCCTCTCTCTCTCTCCCTCTCCTCCCCCCATCGCCAGTTCCCTTGTACTCTCCGTTTTACGGCCGCGACTTGCGCGCCTGTAAAAGTCAGCATATTTTAGTGAAGTCCCGTCCACCCCTCGCGTTTCGTTACCTCTGCACCTTTTCCCTATGTACTTCCACTGTACCCACATAACCAGTCCCACAGCAGTGGCACGTATGGTCAGAGAAGCCGTTGGCCAGACCAACCACCACCACACATGCTTCAACCCCTCTCTTTTCTCGTTCGTTGTCCACCAGTATTTTCCACCTCATCCTCCAGCTCCACCCACTGAAAATTTGCTTTCCACCGAATCCTATTTTGCGAATTCAAGCCATTACATGAGAATAAGTGTGTCTGTGTGTATGGATGTGCATGGGTGAGTGGCCCAATGCAGAGAGACTCAATCCACTGAAATTAAAACTCTAACTCGACCAGACAATATCCAATTATGGTACAAGTGTGGATATTAATTTAACGGTTTTTTTTAATTGTATTTTTTTTCATTCGCATTTGTTGTTAAAAGTATTGTATTTCTGCATCAATTAAACAACAACCGAATGGCGAGGAGGTGAGGGAGGGGTTCGGTTTCGAATTCTACATCTCGCTAAATTTAAATTGTACCAATTGTTTGAATATCACATGTGTTTTTTTCTCAATCTGTATTCATTTGAAGGTGAATGAAAATTCTCTCATAATACGAGAAATGCGAGTAGAAATAGACCAGAGCTGTTGTATATGCATGATGGCTGTATACAAGCCGTATACATTTAGGTCATAGCCGCTTTAATTGGTGGACATGACGGGTAACAGCCACACGAGCCTCGTCTGACTATCCCTCTACCCTCATTGTTCATCAGGATGGGTGCGGTGATTTTATTTTATTTTATGGCCTGAAATCACGGTACCATGGCTATTTATGATAGCACAGATTGCTACAACGTCAATGTGCACATGCATTGCATAACGACTGCTTCAATAAGTTGAGTTTATGTTGGCGAAGGGGGGAAAAATGGTGGCTGACTGAAGAGTGGATGTTCCACTGGGAAGATTTTTTAGGGGTTTGGAGCGGTTTAGCTGTGGACGGGTAGAAGGAAATTTAAATTTCATGGGAATTTTTAATTGTTGTTTTGGGAAACGTGACATTAAATTCGATTTGGGGGACGGGGCTGGGGAAAATTCATGGTTCAGGTGGAATTCAAATAGTTTCAAGGAGACATGACACACAAATTTCATAATGTACTTGAATTTTCAGTTACAAGTGAATATTTTGAGGCAAACTGAGCCTTTTGGAGTTGTTGGTTATTTTGAATTTCGAGAATCTATTTACGTGACATTTATCCATTTTACTGATTAATTGAACTGAAATTGATAGTTTTTAATGATTTTGTCATTGAATTATGGAAACATTGAAGGAATTTGTGTCACGAGATTTCCTGAAGTAGATTGTTAGGAGAAAATTATAATTTTCAATTGAACTGAGAACCCAGTGAAACTCCAAATGTTAGACCAGACGTGGATTCTCCATCTTACTTGAATTGTCAATCGAAACATAAATATTTAGGATCAAATGACGCTGACTTCTCAATGATGAATTTTCCTTATTTCTATTAATTTTTATCGAATAATTCAATTGAAATTCACAGTTTCCAATGGGTTTTCATCAAATTGAGAATTTTAAAAGCCGAAATTCCTTGAAATATCTCTGGAACTATGCCTTGATAAAAATTCCCCAGAAGTATATCAGAAATTTCAAGTAAAAATTTTTAACGGTGTTCTCTCAGAGAAAAATTTCCTATATTTACATTAAACATGTCTGGAAGAATTAAGCGATTGAAGAAGGATTACTTGTCTCCAGTAAATATGTCCCAGCTACTAGATTTTTTTTCTCAGTATAAACAGTTACGGAAAATTGGAAGTGAAAAACTATAATTCGAGTGGAATCATGAATTTCACGAATTATTCTCTCCCTGCAATCCATAATTGCTGAGTAGAACTGACTCTCCCCAATATCCGACCCTGCAAAACCCAGAGGAGTTTAAAAATATCAACAGACAGACAATTTTTCCCCTCGATTTAACATTCATCAGTCTCGAAATTCCAAATTTGTTTTCACAAAGAGAAAAGTTCAATAGGTTTCGATCGTTATTGCGTGCTGTATTGGACGAGTGGTTGGGTATATATATCTCGAGATGCGAACGTGGAATTTTCACGAAGGAAACCCAGAGGTACTTGGTCGAGTGTCAAAGTAGCGGAGTACAGCATATCCACAGAGGCAGGAGGAGGGAGAGGGGTCTCGACTGGATAGGAGAGGGAATGGGTTTTGTGTGTGCCTCCTTTTCCCTCTCCGATCTGGTACGTGTCCCTTAGGTGTTTCGTCGACACGATCAATTTTATAAAAGAGAACGGAAACGGAGTAAGAGATGTAGACGGTCGTCGACTCGGATATACGCTTGTTTCGGAATAAACAGATAGCCCCAATCGTGGTTGGAATAGCAATAGTTCTTGGACTGGGGAGAGGCAAGGTCGAGTTTTCACGACAACATTTTCCACTTGTGCCTGGAAGGGGGGATACAAAAATGTTGTCTGTCCTCATGTCTTTTTCACCTTCGCATAAATATGCTATTTCTTTGTCAATTCTTTGTCCCGTTGTTTCTGCTCCCCTCCTCGCCATGTTCTTTATCTTCTTTACTCTGCGGCTCTCAACAATGACAAAAAGTAGAACAAAGCTGGGGCCACTAAAAGCTGAGATAACGCATTGTGAAGACAACATTTCAACTTCTTAGAAAGGAGTTGTGAGTGCCTGTGCGTTTGTCTTGAGTTGTTGCATGTGCGCTAGGAGTCTAGCCCCAACAGGTATTCCAAAGAGAGCCGAAGAGGGAGAGCATCCCCCAGTGGTGCGGGGTTGATGCCTCTGAGTCGTCAGACTGTTGGAGAGATAGTCCTTGGAGACTCGATCGCGAAGATAGGCAACTCGAGCCCTTCGAATGAAGCTAGAGCGAGAGAGAGCTGCCTCAGGGGCGCACCGGTTGGACTCGATAACACTACTTTGCTCTCCTCGACTTTTCAGGAGTTAGTAGTCTCTTTCCACCCTGGCATTTTATTTTCTAACTTCTTTTTATCATCAACTAATTTTTAATCAATTAATAATTGTTTCGAACTCATGAACAACGATTTTTTTTCATAGAATGCAATTAGCTTGTCTCTTTCTTTTTACGGTGGATGAGAATATTGATTCTATTATTCATATCTAATTTAATTACACAACAAGATAAAAAACATTGCATTTCCAGGAAGAAAATCAAATAGCTCCAATTATGGTTGGAATAGCAATTGTTCTTGGACTGGGGAGCGGCAAGGTCGAGCTTTCACGACATTTTCTACTTGTGCATGGAAGGGAGGGATACAAAAATGTCTATCCTTATGTCTTTTTCACCTTCGCATAAATATGCTATTTCTTTGTCAATTCTTTGTCCCGTTGTTTCGACTCCCCTCCCCTGCATGTTCTTCATCTTCTGTACTCTGCGGCTCTCAACAATGACGTAAAGTAGAACAAAGCTGGAGCCACTAAAAGTTGAGATAACCCATTGTGAAAACAACATTTCAACTTCTTAGAAAGGAGTTGTGAGTGCCTGTGCGTTTGCCTTGAGTTGGTGCATGTGCGCTAGGAGTCTAGCCCCAACAGGTATTCCAAGGAGAGTCGAAGAGGGAGAGCATCACCCCAGTGGTACAGGGTTGATGCCTGTGAAACGTCACACTGAGAAAAAAATTTATTCCTTCCAAGAAAATGTTATTGGTGATATCTTTTTCATACTCTTAGTAGAAGAAAATATCTCTTTTGGAACGTATTTCTCCAGGCCAGTCATTTCCAGGTGCTCCGAAATCAGTTCCAAGCGTGAGAATTATGGTGATCTATAAGAATATCCTTCTGCATATGACCTCGAAGAAACTCCAATAATAATTATTAACATTTGGAATTATTC
>NW_021680425.1:783769-796962 GCF_001412515.2 Diachasma alloeum
TTCCAAGCGTGAGAATTATGGTGATCTATAAGAATATTCTTCTGCATATGACCTCGAAGAAACTCCAATAATAATTATTAACATTTGGAATTATTCAAATTTTCTTTACCTGAGAAAATCGCCAATTTGTAAAATCCGGAAGATATCGGAGAACATTTTGTCAAGGTCATATGTAGCATAATAATCAGATTGTTCAACATCACTGTAATTTTTGAGGATAGACTTGGACTCTCTGAAAATGACTGTCCTGGAAAAATTCGTTCTGAAAAAATATTATCTTCTGACGAGAATATCAATCCTTGGCAGGAATAATTTTTTCTCTCAGTGCAGACTGTTGGAGAGATAGTCCTTGGAGACTCGATCGCGAAGATAGGCAACTCGAGCCCTTCGAATGAAGCTAGAGCGAGAGAGAGAGATGCCTCAGGGGCGCACCGGCTGGACTCGATAACACTACTTTGCTCTCCTGGACTTTTCACGAGTTAGTGGTCTCTCTCCATCCTGGCATTTTATTTTCTAGCTTCTTTTTATCATCAACTACGGGGTGGAGAAAATTTTTAACTCACGGTTTATTAAATTATTCCATTCAATGTGTCACGTTAATTATCTTCAGAGAGACCAAAGTTTTCTCGGTGAGGAAATAAAAAGAAGTTCACGGTGGAAGGTATGAGCGTGAGGCACGGACGATTAACTCTGTGCCGTATGATGCTTGTAATAAAGAAAAATAGAGGAAACGGATGTGAATAGGGGGAGGTGAAGAGAATTGCGATGGAACTGCCGAAGGAGCTTTGCAGTATAAAGCGTTTTATTTCGATGGAATAATAAAGACAGGATACTTTGTAGGGTCAGAGGGGCTTGCGAGTTTGTCACTGTAGTTTTCTTCTCCTTTATTCCGAGAGAGTTATGCCAAGCAGCTAAAATTTCTATTCCGTTTCTTCTCGACAGTTAGCGCGTTCACCGAGATGAACATCTAGGGGAGGGTGGGGCAAAACGGTCCCCCTTCAATTGTTAATAACTTGTGAATGACATTGTGAAAATTCCCAGTTTCAACTTCATTTTGAAGATAATTTTTCATTCTTCAAAACGAGCTCTAACTCATCCCAATCGGATTATTGAATCGGAAAATATTGACGATTGAAGGGGGGCCGTTTTGCCCCATCCTCCCCTACTTATTTTTATTCAACTGCTAATGTACGTTATTTTATCTTTACTTCAGTTTTCTTTACTCTAAACTATTGAGAAAAATTGAAATTTCATGGACAGTTTAGTAGAAATTCTCAGAAAGGAGACATTGAATTCGCTTTGGGAGAAGAAAATTATCAATTTTCGAAATACACTGAAAATTTCCAAATTTTCGAGCAGCAGAAAAGGGAAAATTCCTCAATGAACGTTTAATTTCCGACTATTTAAAAAATTGAGCATATATTGATGTGAATTTTTCCCGACTTTTATTAACTTTAATGAACCAATCGATCTGAAACTCTACATTTAATTTAGCTGTGTGAACTTGGAGTCGAAGTTTGATAAATCGATTTTTTTTCTTATAGTATCGATTGTACTCAGTGAGTACCTGAACGTACCACATTCATTTTCGTTTGTACCCCGCATCCCTAGACGTAAGGGGTGCGGAAAAAATCGTGCAGCGTCGGAAATGAAGGTACGGAAAAAATTTTTATGAGCAAGGATTCAGCATGGAGAATACTTGTATGTACTATATTTTTCCATTTCATTTATCAACCNATGAAGGTACGGAAAAAATTTTCATGAGCAAGGATTCAGCATGGATAGTACTTGTATGTACTATATTTTTCCATTTCATTTATCAACCCCTTCAATACTTTACCCGCTTCTAAAATCTTAAATGTATGAAGGACGTCAGGAAAACATACAGATAGCTTCTAAATCGTTAGTACTCGTTTGTACCAACGAAAATTATTCATTATTATTATTATTATCATTATTATTATTCTAATCAGATCACCTGATTCCATTTTTATCAACCGTAAAATCATCGTAATGGATTCCATATGTAGTTCGTGAAGTTTTGATGTTAGTACGTCTCATTTTCCGTACTTCCACTCCCATCGCAGTACAAACGGAACAATTTACTGTACACGATAATGAGACCAAGTACAAACCATTGAGAGCTTCAAAACCAGTCGTAGATTATTCAGAAAAATGATACAAACGTTTTTCTGAATTTTTCCGAGATAATCGCGAAAAACGAAATCGTAAAAAAAATTAATTTAATTTATCGGATATAGAGTGTAGGACGTGGAAAAACGCAATTCTGAGCCATCCATCTGCCTAGAGGGAACCCAAATTTCGTCAGGAATCGAATGGAATAGGTTTTAAGGCTCTATCTCCGATAGTTTCCGAGATAATCGCGAAAAACGAAATCGCCAAAAAAAAATAATTTAATTTATCTGGTATAGGGTGCAGGAAGGGGAAAAACGCAATTCTGAGCCATCCATCTGCCTAGAGGGAACCCAAATTTCCTCAGGAATCGAATGGAAGAGGTTTTAAGGCTCTATCTCCGATAGTTTCCGAGATAATCGCGAAAAACGAAATCGGAAAAAAAATTAATTTATCTTGTATAGGCTGTAGGACGTGGAAAAACGCAATTCTGAGCCGTCCATGTGTCTATAGGGAACCCAAAAGAGGTTTTAAGGCTCTATCTCCAATAGTTTCCGAGATAATCGCGAAAAAAGAAATCGCAAAAAAAATTAATTTAATTTATCTGGTATAGGGTGCAGGAAGGGGAAAAACGCAATTCTGAGCCGTCCATGTGTCTATAGGGAACCCAAAAGAGGTTTTAAGGCTCTATCTCTTATAGTTTCCGAGATAATCGCGAAAAACGAAATCGCAAAAAAAATTAATTTAATTTATCTGGTATAGGGTGTAGGAAGTGGAAAAACGCAATGCTAAGCCGTCCATCCGCCTATAGGAAACCTAAATTTCCTCAGGAATCGAATGGAATCGGTTTTAAGGCTCTATCTCTTATAGTTTCCGAGATAATCGCGAAAAACGAAATCGCAAAAAAAATTAATTTAATTTATCTGGTATAGGGTGTAGGAAGTGGAAAAACGCAATGCTAAGCCGTCCATCCGCCTATAGGAAACCTAAATTTCCTCAGGAATCGAATGGAATCGGTTTTAAGGCTCTATCTCTTATAGTTTCCGAGATAATCGCGAAAAACGAAATCGCAAAAAAAATTAATTTAATTTATCTGGTATAGGGTGTAGGAAGTGGAAAAACGCAATGCTAAGCCGTCCATCCGCCTATAGGAAACCTAAATTTCCTCAGGAATCGAATGGAATCGGTTTTAAGGCTCTATCTCTTATAGTTTCCGAGATAATCGCGAAAAACGAAATCGCAAAAAAAATTAATTTAATTTATCTGGTATAGGGTGTAGGAAGTGGAAAAACGCAATGCTAAGCCGTCCATCCGCCTATAGGAAACCTAAATTTCCTCAGGAATCGAATGGAATCGGTTTTAAGGCTCTATCTCTTATAGTTTCCGAGATAATCGCGAAAAACGAAATCGCAAAAAAAATTAATTTAATTTATCTGGTATAGGGTGTAGGAAGTGGAAAAACGCAATGCTAAGCCGTCCATCCGCCTATAGGAAACCTAAATTTCCTCAGGAATCGAATGGAATCGGTTTTAAGGCTCTATCTCTTATAGTTTCCGAGATAATCGCGAAAAACGAAATCGCAAAAAAAATTAATTTAATTTATCTGGTATAGGGTGTAGGAAGTGGAAAAACGCAATGCTAAGCCGTCCATCCGCCTATAGGAAACCTAAATTTCCTCAGGAATCGAATGGAATAGGTTTTAAAGCTCTATCTCTCATAGTTTCCAAGATAATCGCAATAACGAAATCGCCAAAAAATCTTGCCGTACTTTTGGACATTTGTACCAACACCTACTCGTCACTAAACACCAATAAAATTCAGAAAAACGTTTGTATCATTTTTCTGAATAATCTACGACTGTTTTTGAAGCTCTGAATGGTTTGTACTTGGTCTCATTATCATGTACAGTAAATTGTTCCGTTTGTACTACGATGGAAGTGGAAGTACGGAAGATGAAACGTACCCACATCAAAACTTCACGAACTGCATATGGAATCCATTACGATGATTTTACGGTTGATAAAAATGGAATCAGGTGATTTGATTAGAATAATAATAATGATAATAATAATAATAATGAATAATTTTCGTTGGTACAAACGAGTACCAACGATTTAAAAGCTATCTGTATGTTTTCCTGACGTCCTTCATACATTTAAGATTTTAGAAGCGGGTAAAGTATTGAAGGGGTTGATAAATGAAATGGAAAAATATAGTACATACAAGTACTATCCATGCTGAATCCTTGCTCATGAAAATTTTTTCCGTACCTTCATTTCCGACGCTGCACGATTTTTCCCGCACCTCTTACGTCTAGGGGTGCGGGGTACAAACGAAAATGAATGTAGTACATTCAGGTACTCACTGAGTACAATCGATACTATAAGAAAGACAATCGATATATCAAACTTCGACTCCATGTTCACACAGCTATTTAGCTTGATTCTTTTCTCAAATAATTTTAACTCCAGAATTTTTGTAACAACTTATGGTTTATTGACTGTGAATGATTATTCATTGAGTCCCATACAACCCTAACATTTACTCATAATTAACGACCTTCGTTAAAAATAAACGAATGTCTTTATCAGTGGAAGACAAACAACCGTAAGGAACAATGAAGACAAGGCACTTTGTCGCAGACTCCTCGACTCACTGTAATTTTCTCCTTCTTCGTTCCTCGAGAGTTATCTCAAGCATCTAAATGTTTATCCCCCATTGCTTCTCAGCAGTTAGCAGGTTCACCAAGATAAATGCCTATTTTTTCCTCACTCATACTCACATACAATCCCCCTCTCACTCTATTTGCCGTCATTCACTACAGTCTCTCTTGAGTGTTTTAGCAGTAAATACTCAAACGTAACATTTTGTGTTTATATTTGGTAGCTTTAGAACGACAGATCCACGATATTGGTTCTAAATGAACAATTTGTGACATTTCGTGAATATTTTCAAAATAATTCATTCAATATTCAGGTCTACAACGAAACACCAACAATTGGTTATGGACTCCTAAAAATCAGTGACATTTTCCTGAAAATCTCAAAAAGTTTTCTCCACAATATTCAAAAAAAGTAAGCAAATCTCTTTATCAGTGGAGGACAAACAAAACCGTAAGGAACAATAAAGAGAATGGACTTTGTCGCAGGCCCTGGACTCACTGCACTGTTCTCCTTCTTCGCTCCCAGAGAGTTATCCGAAGCATCTAAATGTCTATCCCCCGTTGTTTCTCAGCAGTTAGCAGGTTCACCAAGATAAATGCCTATTTTTTCCCCACCCATACTCACATACAATCTCCCTCTCACTCTATTTTCCGCTCATTCCCCCATATTTTCTTTGTTTCATTTTTCCCAGAGTAATACAAACAAAGCCAGAATGTTCTCGACTACACGTTCTCTATGACCTGCGGCGTGTATAGAGCCCAGTATAGTATTGAAGTACAAGCACGCCCATTGCCGTCCCTCCGTGAAATGCTAACGAAGCTTGCACCTGGCTCTTCTCCTGGGGTAACCCTAACAGAAATGTTTCAAAGGCTAGAAAGCCAGTCTATATTGTACAAGTAACTACACCATACACCAGCAGTTTCTATCTGTAAATTTGGGGAAATAAAATTACCCTCTGCATGGCGAAAATTTCTCCAGTGTCACTAATGAAATCTAACAATTTACAATTGATTAAATGGCAGATGTGCCGGTTAACCAGTCTACATGTATATTTACAAATACACGTATACTGTATTCGTAACTGTGGGGATGTATGGCCTTGATCATTTAAACCCGCATACAGTGCGGAGATGCGAAACGAATATCCCTCATATAATCAATTGGCAAACTAATTAGTGACGCGATTTGTATGCAGCCTCCTGCGGGCTCTACCTCCCCTCCTCCTCTGCCCTCCCTCCAGCCCCTTTTTCCTGTGTCACCTATCATTCATATGAACTCGTTATTCCATGCTTTGAATCCTTTTAACCTCCGTCATCATTAAGCTCATCGCAGTGCGTTAATAATTTTCATTAAATGAAAATTAATTGAATTTTTAACCACCCGCGTGATTGTAGTTCACCAACTAGTCCTTCTCCCTGGTGTATTCGTCATAACACTGTGTGGTATATTATCGCAGCGGTGAAACTTAACGCGTTTGTAAATTATTCGCGGTTGGAACGGAATTCTGCAGACTCTTTGATCATCGTAAATCAACTTGAAACTCGAAAATGTATAGAAAATATCGTCCCTCCACCTCCAAACCCTTTTTCCTGCCTCACCTATCATTCATATGAAATGGTTATTCCATGCTGTATCGAACAGACGGTACTCCCGAGCCAAAAATTAAGGACACTCAGGAAAATTTACGACTAATATGAGATGATTGTTTATTGATTATCAATTTGGAAGGAATTGAAAGACCCATTCTTCGTTTTGTGATTGATAGCTTGGTTTAATTCAAGATTCATATAATTTTTAAATGGATTTATTATTTCCATTGCGTCTGATTTTGTTATTTTGCTTTAGTTGTTAAAAATATAATTTGAGGCATTATTTGATGAAAATAACGAGGATATTCATCATTTTAAGTTGAGATTTGCAGTGAAAACTATCACGATTAATTAATTTAGTAATTATAATAGTTTGGAATACAATGACGCGGAATAAATATTTTATATAAATTTGAGTTGAATTGAAGTTGATTTACTTGAGTATTTACCGAGAGCGAGCAATTGATTTAAATTTTCGATAGATTGAATGTTTTGATGCGTCCGCACTGACGGCTCAAAGTGAAGTGTCCTTTTTCTTTTGCGTATGGCTACGATAGCGTTCAGGTAGTAGGACCCGGGTATAAGGGTCTCGTTACAAGAGCATTTCCAAGTTTTCTGTTTTTAGCTGTAGTTTCTATGAACCGAAGGATACACTATAGTTTTTCTCTCAATTGGAGCCGGTAAATACTCAAATGTAACATTTGTCGTTGATATTTGGCAGCTTTAGAACGACAGATCCCTGATATTTGGTTGGAAATTAACAATTTGGGACATTTCTTGACCAGCTTCAAGACAATTAATTAAATATTTGTTCTACGACGAAGCACATGCTTTGAATCGTTTGAACCTCCGTCATAATGAAGCTCATCGCAACACATTAATAATTTTCATCAAATGAAAATTAGTTGAATTTTTAACTACCCAGGTGATTGTAATTCACCAACTAGAAGTGCTTTTCCCTGGTGTATTCGTCATAACACTGCGTGGTATATTACCACAGCGGTGAAACTTAACGCATTTGTAAATTACTCTCGGTTGGAACGGAATTCTGCAGACTCTTTGATCATCATAAATCACCTTAAAACTCGAAGATGTAGAAAATCTCATTATTATTGATATAGAAGCCTATGCCTTAGGCAACGACGCCACAAGTTTACTTTCGTTCTTGCAGCTGCCCCCTAGAGCTATCCAACAAAACTACATCGTTCAACTCCTGCCTACCTGACTGATGGCCCGGAATACCCTCGGGAATTTTAGTCGGCTGGAAGCATTTAATATTCCATAACTTTGCCAATTTATCGATATATACGTTGGTACACAGTGAAGGGTGTATACTGGTGGAAACTCTAAAAGATCAATCTGCATGAGATGATGTTTAAAATGTTGAGTAAATATTGATGATGAATGTTACATTCATTATTTGTTTGTTCTACTGTTTTATTGGTTTATAGCGAAGGGCAGGGGTGTTGTTGACTTCTTTGTTTATTCAGGTTGTATTCTCGATTGTTAAAAATGCATGTGAACGTAAATGTTCA
The DNA here is from genome assembly GCF_001412515.2 of Diachasma alloeum. Taxonomy (NCBI): domain Eukaryota; kingdom Metazoa; phylum Arthropoda; class Insecta; order Hymenoptera; family Braconidae; genus Diachasma; species Diachasma alloeum. Next base: position 791,690 of record NW_021680425.1, read on the forward strand.
TGTTTTTTTATAAATCTCGTATTCGAATAAAATCTTTAGTTGGGGGAAACCGATTTATCGTTTATTAACATATCGTTACAATTACTTTTCCGGAATTTTTGTCAAGCTGTAGTTTCGCTGAAATTTCACGGAGTTTTATCATTGAAAATTGAGAGTTTTATGGAAAAATGCATAGAAACTGTCGATTTCAGTGCAATTATTCCACGAGAACTGATTGAAATTAGGAAAATGAGCAAAAAAATTTTTTTATCATGAAAATTGATAAAATTTAGGAAAATTCAGCATAATCTGGCACTTAATATCGATGTTTTGGTTGAAAAATCAAACCGAAAGACATACAAATATCTCACGAGAACAATTAGTAAATTATCGTGTTTTGGTGGACAATTTCTTCTTGTCCACACGTAAACTGATTCAACACGACAAAAGATCTCTTCAAGGGAACATATAATTTTTCAACATAACTAGAAAACATCGAAAATAATAATAAAAATAGGGCCACCAGGGCAAAATGAAACTGCGCTTTGCATGTATTTCCCGCTGTCATTTGGGCCCGGCCTCCCCCTAAATCATAAATTAATGTGTGCTTGTACAGCTTTGCCTTCCACATGACTGCAAACTCCAAAAGATCAACCTGCATGAAGTGATGTTTAAAAAGTTGAATAAATATTGAAATGAGATTGATAAAAATAAATGGAATACGTACATGGATAAACAAAACGGTTCAATTTCCGGTGAATAAACAATTTTATTTTTCACGAATCAATATTGAATCGGTTGAAATGCTTGATCGGGCTAACAGTAACCGGATGGAGGCCGAAAATGAAATTTCCTAAATCCGTCGTCGTGGTTATTTACCAGTGCACTACGGAAAAACAGCCCCGGGGCTTTCGCGTGACCGGGCTATAAGCTGCGGCATCAAATTGGATTTTTTTTTACGTTTTCCTCTGTCCCACCTCCACCCACCGACGCCACTTCTTCAACCTCCAACCCCACAACCCGTGGGGGCCTGTCGCATTTGGGATTCGGTTTGGTATGGAGGTGCAAGAGCGAGGGAAATCTAGGAGCGAATAAAAACGAGATAGGGCATACTCAAAAAAAACGAGGAGAAGGAATGTACATAAAAAAAAGTATCACCCGGGAGAAGTGTTGTCGGGCGAAAAGTAAAATCCCACGGGTGCCATTTCAAGAGCCGATTTTGGACGATCAGATTCTGAATGTGAGACGTTCAATTTCCGGAGCCCGTCAAGAAATTTGATTTCCTCAATGGGTTCAGTTGATGGAAGAACCCTCGTGAATATAACATGAAGGAAAGCTGTCTTATTACGTCCATGTTTATTCATCTAATTTGTGGCTGGCGATCGGCTGATCTTGGAGGAGATTGGGTAATTGAAAGTGTGGAATTGCAATTAGATTGTTGGAGAATTGAGCTTAACAGTTTAAGGAAAAAATTTTAACACTTTTAGCAGCGATTATTTTATATGAAATTCCTGTCTATATTAGTCATTAAATTTTAATTGTCAGATCCTCGCGACAATGAAAATTATTGAAAATAATGAACATTCATGAGACTATTGTTCTGAATTGTCAACTTATTGGAGAAATAATTGGATGTCCACCGTTAGAGAAATTGACGTTTCATCGACAACTTAGTAGTAATTTTCTGAAGAGCGCAATTAAATTTGATTTAGGAGGGAAAAAATGGTGAAATTCAATTAAGCGAGAATTTAACAATACACTCAGAGAAACGGTTAATTTGAATTAAACCAATTTCATTTCATAATGAAATTTTTGAAAGAACAGTTTTCATTTTGTAACAATGCTTTTATTCACGCTTGACCTCAACTTTCATTTACGTTTTGTCGATTCAAATAATGATTTTATCAGTTAGAAATGGAATCACTGTGTGCAAGGTAGGAATTTATGAACATGAACCAAGCATTTATTTGGAATTAATTGAATATTAATGTCCTATGATTCAAACATTTCCACTGAGAGAAAAAATTAGCTCTGTCGAAGAACTATCTTATCCACGTAAAAATATGGCCCATCGTACGACACTCATTTGATCTGAGAGAACTCCACAGGTTTATACTATAGAAAGAATATTTGAAAATTTTGAAAGAATTTATCAGCAGAACTATTTTTTTTGAGCTTGTAAGAGTTCACCAATTTTCAACAAAAATAATATTGAAATGAATAGAAAAAATGTAAAAAAAGGGTTTTATTTCAGAGACATGCATTACTTTTATTCCTGTATTCACCAGAATTTTTTTAATATCCGTTAATTTTTGTGAAATAACTTCAAATTCTTCATCAAATATTTTCATCAAATTGTGAATTTTCAAAGACGAAATTCCTTAAAATTTTTATGGAGCTGGCATTTTATTTAAAAAATCCCACGAAGCGTATCAGAAATTTCAAACAACAATTCCTAACAATCTAATGTTGAAAGCTTAGTTCAAAAAATGGCTATCCTACTCTAAAACGTGCCTCAGTATCTCGAGAAAAGATCTCACGAACAGAGGGCCAGCACAAAAAAAGACAACACAAACGTTATAACAGGATTGATTCGAGATAAGTCGTGAACAAATCCTTGGGATGCCTTCTCCCCACGTGCCCAACGTTATATTTCTCGGTTGAAAAATACAGTGGCGCCAAGCGTACTACTGACTCGACGAAGCGAAAGGATTGCCTCGTCATTCGAGACCTTTCGAACCCACATGAATTGATGCTAACCACGTTTCCTGGAAAAAAACAGCTGTTTCCACTGAAAGTTTACCGTGTTCAATCTCCCCCAATGATCATTTCTGTAATGTAAGTTCTATTGAATGGATATAGAAAGGAGAATGACACTCGTATTCTACCAATTGAAACTGTGTCGTAAAAAAATCTACTAAAAGTATGAAAATAAAACGTTTTTGGGAAAATCAGCGCGAAATATCGAATGACAGGGATTTAATCAATCGATTATTATTACCCGTGCGATCGTAATATCCACTGCACGGGCAAATCCTTGATGAATTCCAAAAATATCTCGTATCATTACGAAAATATTGATTGGTTTTTTTTCCGTTACAAAACTCAACGAATTTTATTCAAATAAAAAAATTGTGATTCAAGTAGCCCAGCAGCGTTGCAAAATCCGAAAATATTATTTATTTAATCATATGAATGCGTTTATTCAAAAGTAGTAGAGCTTTTCTTCAACCTCAAACTAGATTTGTAATTGGGTTTTTGTTCACATCATAAACAGTTTTCGAAAAAAAAAATGATGAAAATATTATTATTAAAAAATAAAAGCATTGTTCAGATGATGAATTGAACGAGTTTAGTTACTTCCTCGTGGTTTCTTATTTCAAGAACCCTGGATTCTTGGTTTCAGTACGCAACAGTTCTTGATTCCAATTTCAGTATCGTGGTGTTGGAAACCAGAAACTTTTTTCTTTGGGTACAGAGAAAGAATATAAAATTATTTCTTACTATGCGAACATATTAATTCTTCATGTGAACTGCTCCTTTAATTTCCTCCGTCTTGACTATATGGGTGTATATTTTTCACTAATTTTTTAAATTTTGTTGTTAAGCACTTTTATAGTATCTACGATATTTAACTCGTTGTTTCAACCGATGTATGTATCTTCTTGATCTTGTTATTGGCTTCGGTTGTTGGTTCTTGAACGCAAATAAATAAATAAATAAATATGAGAAATAGAATGCAGGGCAATACCCGTCACACTCGAACACTCACTACTTGGTCATTTTGATGTCACATGAAAAATTACGACGTGTTGAATGAAAAAATACGGCCGATAAAATTAAAATATGATGGAGTCCATCGGAAAAATTACTGGTGAACATAGTAAAAGCTGAGAGGCGGTATAATAGCAAATGGTAGCATAAAAGTTGAATTTTTAATTGATACGAGTACAGTTTGGGAGGTTAAACAATATTCCCTCCCCCTTTCAAAATGAATATTCGCGGAAGAGGACGAGGGAGAGGGGGATTTTTTTAATTATCGCCGTGAAAATCTGTATTCAATCTTCTTTATCATCATTGAAAATTATCATCAATAATTTTACTCCGCGTATATTCATTCTAAAAATGCGGGGGGAGATTCCAAGAATTGAAAACAATCGACGCTCTCGTCGTTCCCTGGAGTTTTTATTAGTCAACATAGCACTTGCTGCTATTTCCTTGAGTGAAATGTAGGAGGCGCGAGAGTATAAACTAAAGTGATACATCGTAAGAAAAAATTACAGTTTAACATGGCGAAAATTCATACGATTTGAGGAATTTCTCGTTGTTTAACAGTCAAAACTGGTTAAAAAAAATAAAGCTTAGTCAAATTAATTGTTAAAATTCAAGACCTAATTGTTGGAATTCACCAACTGGTTGGTAATTCATGTTTTTCAACAACTAGTTGTTCAAATTCGCCAAATAATTTTCTCCGCGACCTAAATGCAGTCACTCTCCGTTTGCAAATTTCAAGTGAAACTTCATCCAACTCACCGATAGCACTATAAAATACCTCGACTCGACATGCTTCATCCATTTTTTTACATCCCTCCCAATAATAAAACCCCCGAAAGAATCGCTCCAATTGCCCGTTTCTCAACCGTTAACATTTGAAAACCGGATTGTAATGCTGAAAAGTTGCGACTGGGATCGCAACAAGACATAAATAAAGCTTACGAGTGTGAGATTTTTTCCGAGTGTCTCTGCGCCTGTGAGAAGCGATGAACGGTTTCGTCCCGACGATGGCTTGTGTCCTCGTGGCGCACGATGAAGGATGAAAGGTGGCTATTGTCGGGAGCACATCTCGTGGATGTGAGTGTTTCCAAGTGTTGATACCCTCTTCCGTCTAACACCCTGGGGTCTTTCTCCACCCCCTCGATTCCTTTTTCCCCGGCAATGTCGCAATGCGCTCTACATATATTATATTACACATATACCTAACCAGGCGTGGGAAACCCTGGGTCTCTCATATCTTAGATTTTCATATGAAAAGTCATCTCCCCATTCAAACAGCGAAATCCACGAATAATAGGAAGAGCGGGCGGGTGGGGGGCGAGTCCGCGGAGATGGGCTGATGCAAGAGTTAAGCGGTCAGAAACAGGCCCCATATCTACGGTCATGTACTGAATAGCATTTGTTAACCGGGTATGGTGTATTAAATTTTCGCCGCTAGTGTGTGTCTTCCGTCATGAATATGGAGTGGCTCGTTACTATACGCTTCGCTTTTTGGGAAAAGGGGTGGTGGTGGTGTGGGC
>NW_021680425.1:797164-797394 GCF_001412515.2 Diachasma alloeum
GGTGAAGCGTATGCGCGGCTTTTCCAGAGATGGTATCAACTCTCGCAAGAGCCGTCAGTACTGGTGCTAGGCAACACCCTTCTAGGTGCTGGCTTTCATTGTTGGTTTTACAGATTAACGCTGCCACCCGAGAAGTAAATTCTAGAATCAACCCGATTTCGGTAAATTTTTCACTAGATTCCACAGGCTCAATACGAACCAATACGAATCCAGTATCTACACCCCCCCCC
>NW_021680425.1:797430-801410 GCF_001412515.2 Diachasma alloeum
AGTATCCCCCCCCCCCCCCGCGCTGGGTACCCACACCTCTCTTGTAATCTGTGTGAAGAAAAATAGAGAGAGATGGTTATAGCCTTTGGAGTATCCAACTACACCCAATGCCAGTTTCTGGGGAAAGATGAGCCTCGTCGAGTTTTAGGTAAATGATGGTGGTTGCCATGGAAAATTTAGTGGTGCAATTTTTCGAAAGGCAAGCGTCTTCTCAGCTACCCGAATCTCTCCCCTTACCTCACCATCCTCGGTTATCCCGGGTACCTGTCTCTTTTAGCTACCGCTGTGCTTGGTAAATGATTTGGGAGTAAATTGCAACGTTGGAGGATAAATTCCCTATCCTTAAGAACCGTTGCTCCAATGTGTCTGGTTTTACTTATTGTACACGGAGAGAAAAAATATATTTTCTGAAACAAGTCCTGGTTACGGAAAATTAATAAATTAATAAATTATTGTGCTGACTATTTGATGGTTGTCTGGAGATGAAAAATTTTTGTCGCAAAAATAGATTCAGTAGTTCGAAAAATTTGTATCCGCTGTGCAAGCAAGAAATGTCATTTCTAGCTCTACACTGAGAGAAAAATTTTCGGATATGTAGACCATATTACTTAAGAGTAAATTATTTTCAGTGGCTTAAATCTCATAATGTTTGCGTTTCACGGAACTCGGATAAACTCTCGTTTATGATTAGCGTTTCGTGTTACATCATGAATAGGGGAGGATGGGGCAAAACGGTCCCCCTTCAATCGTTAATATTTTCCGATTCAATAATCCGATTGGGATGAGTTAGAGCTCGTTTTGAAGAATGAAAAATTATCTTCAAAATGAAGTTGAAACTGGGAATTTTCACAATGTCATTCACAAGTTATTGACAATTGAAGGGGGGCCGTTTTGCCCCACCCTCCCCTATATTACGTGTCGAAATATTAGGAGTGCCTAACAAAATCAGGAAAACAATGAATACTTGAAAACTGACTGAGTTCATTTGCGACAAGATCATACTTGAGTACGAGAATATTTTAAACCATGAGACTGGGAAATTCATCGATTGAAGAACACGGAGAAAATTACTTGGCGAATTTCACCAACTAGTTGTGGAAATTTATCAATTAGTTGTTGAAATCTACTAACTAGTTGTTGAGAAAATGGATTACCAACCAGTTATTGAATTTCATCAACTAGTTGGTGAATTTTAACCACTAGTTGATGAAATTTAACAATTAATTTTCGATAAATGTTCGTCAATTTGTTCGATGGAATAAATTTAACAACAAATTTTAGATTATGGCGATATCTTCTAGGCGAGACATTGATCGATTATCAAGATACAAATGATTGCGTGATTATTCCTAAATGTATACATACCCTCACCTCCTAATTTGGTAGTCAAAAATGATTGAATTTATTGAATTAGAGGTTCAAGCTGATTCCTTTTTACAGATACTACTGTTAAACATTTTTCGCTGAAACTTCCCGTGAACTCCTTAAAATTTCTGTCCCGTTTTCATGTAATTTCGTTATTAAGAATTCGAAATTAATTAATTAGTTGTTAAATTTCACGAACTTATTGTTGGAATAATTTGCAACTAACTGTTGCAATTCACCAAATAATTTTCCCCGTGAAAAATTACCTGTCTCAAATAATTTGTTTTTTCGAAATTTACAATGAGAGATTCGTTTTTCCCAAGAGGCACACCAGTAATATCTCTCCGAGATCTCTCAACTTTCATTGTCATTGCTATTTTTCTCGAACGTTTACCCTTTTTTTGGGGTTCAGTCCCCCTGCTTCCACTGGTCAGATGAGATCGCGTGAATGTCCAGACACGATAGGAGGGAAGCAGCGGTCGTCTTCACCTCAACGATCTCACACACGAAAACCATTTCGGTTTTCTGTTGGCTCTTCGTCGCCGAGTGGGTGCGAGTTGGTGGCACCCCGAGGCTTTCCGGGAGCCACGTACGAGCCTGTTGTGGAGAGCACGGCCTGCGGGTTGATAGCCATCCAGCCAGAATAACCAATGATTGATTTACAGCCCAACAAAAAATTGGGTGAAGGGGCAGATGGGGAAGAACCCAACGACCCAGACACTGCACGTCAAGTGGATCGGGCATTGTACAAATTGAAAAATAAGTAACATGTGTCTACACGTCAGTATCAAATCTTGGAAGATTTTTCTTTGGTTGTAATCTCGTGATCTTTGCTCTCAACAGAAGCACGAAGCCCACTAGAATATGCTGTGGGCTCTTCACATTGTTGAAATTTGAAGTTAATTTGAATCGAATTCGTTCGTCAAATTTTTCATTCATTTTATCTGTTTATTCTCCTAATAAGCAATGAAATTGTAGTTTTTAGATCCATTCTATAACGGAAATTAGTGAAAATTATTCAAATTCAGGCGATTACTGTTCTGAATTTTTAAGCTAGACAAAATTTTATCAAATACAGCTGTTCCAAAAGTTTAAGAATTTAAGAATATGTCGTTACTGAAAAATAAAATTGCAATGTTAAGGCAAATTTAATAACGAAAATTGTGGAAAAATGTGAAAATTCAAGCAATTTTCGTTCTGAAAAAGAATGTGATACTCTCACAATGAGCTCGCAAATGCAAGCCGTCATTAAAATTTCAAAAATCACTCGACACGACAAACTGAATTCTGTTAAATTTCCGAAATCAATGATTTGATCTTAAATGGAATTCAAATTCACAACACTGCAAATTCGAATGCAACTATCGTTAAAATTTGAAGAAATGTCGAACAGTAAGGCTTAGCTTTCATAATGAATCCGAAAATTCAAGATGTCATTGACATTTCAATGACATGAACGTCACAAAACGTCACAAAACATCATCCGAAATCAATGATTTGACCCTAAATGGAATTCGACGTCACAACACTGAAAATTCGAATGCAACTGTCGCTAAAATTTCAAAAAATGGCAAACAGTAACGCTCTCTTTCATAATGAATCCGAAAATTCAAGATATCATTGACGTTTCACTGACGATTGAACGTCCCAAACATCATCCATCGACCGTAACAAACCCTTCATCCACCCATCGTTACCGGCCCGAGTTTAAAAAGAATCGGCTTGAAACTGGGATTAATCTCCCGTCAAACTGCTCTCGCGTATTCCAAAATCCCACCACTACTCAACTTCCCTTTTTCGTCCTCCCCCAAACTACCTAACATGGATCAACCCTGAAGCCAACTTGTTCGATAATTATTAACACTGTGCCGCAATTTTTTCCGATGGAAGTTATAGATTATGCCCGCCGACTTTAGTTAGACTTTCACTAAACCTCTTACACACCCCGGAATAAATTTTCAATGTGATTTATATTGGTATGATGCATTGCCCGTAGTGGCCTTATACGAAAACTAGACTGAGTTTATATACGTCCATATTTTATGCTGGAAAACCCGGCTGCATACACAATATTTTGTATGTTCACGGTTTCTATACATCCCCGAGGCTGGATGAGGACATAGCTGGTTAAATGCACACAGGGCATTGGAAATCTGAGGAACACAGCGTCTCCAAAGTGTCTGTGCTGTATAGCTTGGCAATTCCTCCCTCACCACCCATCCCCTGAAACGTGTATTGACTCTCCACTCGCTTTATGCATAGCGGAAAAGTATTTGCACTTCCACTCGATGTAATCTGCCTCTTTGTTGACTTCATCCTTTTCATATACCGCGAACGTTTCCAATATTCGTGCGAAGTATTAAAAGTTTTCGCTCAGATTACTTTCCCAGCTTTGACGATACGTTACACTGCCTCCAGCATTTTTGTCAGTTTCAATTATGTCGTTCGAGTATTAAAGCTGATAATGTGATGGAAGAGGGAAGAATTGCTGATTATGGGGGTCAGATGTTATTTCCTATTTCACTGGAAATGCAAATGGGATTGGTCTGTGCAAATTTTTTTTTAGGCCTGATAAACAATGACAATATTATATTATTATATTATTATATTATTAT
>NW_021680425.1:802470-822564 GCF_001412515.2 Diachasma alloeum
TATTATATTATTATATTATTATATTATTATATTATTATATTATTATATTATTATATTATTATATTATTATGATAATCTAATTCTCGCCTTCGGCTCGTATTACAAAGTCGTATCAGATAATACTTGTATCGCCTGATCACATAATGATTCCTGATCAAAAATTTGAAGTTGTATTTAATTTTCAGTGAAATCTGGAATTTTATGATTGCTTTCCCTTTAAATCGAAGTCAATGTCACTCTCCTGGAAATAATTTGTCAGCTGGCTATGAAATTTCAAGGGATAACCTATTTTACTATGAATGCATTAATTATTCACACCTTTGAAAATTTTGGGCTGAATTTTCGGGTACACTTCCTGGAATTCCGGACCAAGTGACACTTCTATTCAAATCGCAAGGAATATAATGATTGAAACTCTGTAATTTTATAAAAATATCCATGAAAACACTAAATTTCAGATCGTTTATTCCACGAAAATTTTTCTGATCAAAAATTTGATATTCCATTGAATTTTTTAGTGAAATTTGTAATTTGATAGTTGTTTATCCTCTAAATCGAATTCAATGTCACTCTCCAGAAAATTACTTGTCAACTGCCCATGAACTTTCAAGGGATTTTGTTATTTAAAATGCAAAATTTTATAGAAAGATCAACGGAAATTGTAAATTCATTACTTTCCCAGCTTTAACGATACGTTCCACTGCCTCCAGGCTTTTTGTCCGTTTTAATTATGTCGTTCATGTATTAAAGCTGAAAATATTGCAGGGTGAGGCGAAAATGAACTATTAATCAGCGACAAAATGATATTAATTAACGTGAAATTAATGAAATTTGTGGGCTTGCTTACGACGTCACTGGGATGGCTTCTTCCACTGAAGAATACGCCCGGCAATTTACCACGATGACGTGCGGCTTTCTTGCCAATTAATAAATGATTACGGGGATGACACTTGAAGTTTTCTCGCTTACCCAGGGGAGAGTAAAATGTTGCACGGTCTTTCAAAATAGGATGTTGGGGGGGATAAAACTATGGAGATGATCGTGTCATGAAACTACTGGTGAGAAGAGTTGAGTGTTTGTCCCTGATCGGACATGAGATTTCGGGCGGTGTGATTGCATTGTGATTGCCGTGTCACTCACAAAATCAGCCAGTTGGTCCACAGTGAATTAACGCAATTTTCCAAAACAAACGAGCTATTGTCCCCAGACGCGTCCCCATACTGACGGTAATTGCAAATCCGGGTGGGCTAGTTTTTTTTTAATGAAGAAAAGGGAAAATCTCGTTGGGAACTTGTATTCATGGCGTGAATAGATTATTTTGTTTAGTTGGTAAGTTGATGAGAGATAGGGGAATTCAACCCAAATTAAGAAGCATACAGATGGCTTATTTTAACGTCTTTGTAATTTCACTGATTTCCTATGCATGTCACCGATTTTCAGGAATCTATCACCAATTATTGGTGATACTGGACACTAACTAGAATGACCCTGATCATCAGTGATTTTTATGACTGAAATTTGATGATAGATTTCCGAAAATTAGAGATGTGCTGTTAGAAATTTCTCGAAATTTTCATAGAAAATGTGGTAGTACTTCTTATGAGAGTAACATTGAATTCGATTTAGGGGAAAAATAGTTATGAAATTCCAAGTTTTAGGCACAATTCAAAGATATTGATGAGTTTTCATTACAAAAGAGGCAGGAATTTTACAACTTGATTAAATTTTCAGTGGAACACGAATATTCCGAAACACAGTGACATAAATTTTCAATTTTTCCCTGGAATTTCCTGATTTTTCCGAATTTTTACGGAATAATTGAACTGAAAAGTCAAGTATTTCATTGATTTTCAGATGATTGGAACAGAAAATCAATGGAATATTCGATTCTTCAATAATAAGATTTCCTGAAATAAAAAAATTTTCTTTGCAGGAAGACAATAATCCCCTAGTTTAGTTGAAAGTTTCATCAAGACATGAATATTCATTTGCTAAATTACGCTCAATTTCAAATTTATCAAAAATTCATCAATGTATTCATCTGAATTTTTCTAATTTTCATTAATTCTATTTTAATTTATAACAATAAAAATAAAATTCACAGTTTCCATTGAATTTTCGAAATCCCGTAGCATTTTAGAGATTATGAATATTGCTATACGAGTACTGAAAATTTCAGTCATAAATAGTGCAGGCATAAATAGTGCGAGTTTCTCAAAATACTTGGATTCTGAACGAGAAAATTAATACTCAGGATGAAATTACGCTGAATTTCCAATTAATCGAAAATTCAAAATATACTTCCCAGAATCTTTCATTTCCATCAATTCTCATGAAATAATTGACCTGAAATCTACAGTTTCCGTTGGTTCCTCCCCAAAACTGTTGCTTTTCAACGTTGAAATTGTCCGCATTTTCACTAGAACTGTCACTCGATAAAATTTCTCAAAAAAATGCACTGAAAATGTCATCAGTGTATCACGCTTTGAACCCATGAAAACAATCAACCTTCCCACCAAGAAAGCATGTTCCTCTCAAGACCGAAGAAATCCATTCAATTCAAAACATTTCAATTTGTCCAACCAGTTCCCTTCCCTCCCTGTCGCCCCCCGCTGACAACTATGGTATCACCCTGAAAAATATGAGAAAGCTCCCACAAAAAAAAAGCCGAAGAAAAGAGAATGAAAACATAAATAAAACCATTGTAACTGATCATCCGGCGTTTGTGAGCTGTCTGGCGATTGTAGTCGGTAGAGTGTTAGAGTAGCAGGCGGGGTCTTGTCTCCGATTATAGGGGGTTGCCTTGCCACAATTTCGATAGTGAATTATTCAGGGATCGCCCAAAGGGTGCTGCGGGCTGATTTAAATCGAGCGTCTCGCTTCCACCCTCGGGTGTGCTTTTACTCCGGGTGACTCTAGCCTACGCTCAACTCTCTGGGAACTCGTGGCCCGAGGCTTTTCCGCCCTATATTTCAATCAGTGTTCCTGACAGGGCGCTCCCGACGCCAGAGCCGCTCCTCCGCGGCTAAATTAATCGACCTTTAAGCACGAAAAATTCAATCCTCGCTTCTCTCCCACCCGACAAGACCCTCGTATTTTCTCCCAATAAATGTTTTTCTTTTTTTCCTCCTCTACATCATTCCCCCCAACGAGTCCTGATAGAGCAATTGTTTCCTAGTTCTTCGCCAATCCAAATACATCTATCCACACGTGCGAGGGAAAAAATTGGGTTGAATCCTCGGTAAATGACACGTACGCACATCTGCGACGTCTGCTACAAGCTATTCATACATAAAACTTTCAAAGTATTTTCCCTCTGTTTCCAGAATAATTTTTGTAAATTGTTCCCATATGTATGAGGGCTCTGGGTGAATTCACAACTAGACGTGCTCGAAACACTAGTTTTTTTCCCCAACATCAGAAAAACGGAGTCTTCCCTCGAATGCTCTCCCTTTCTTCCACTTGTATTTTTCCTTTCGTTTTTTTTTCCAACCCATCTCGAGCCATCTTCCTCCACACTTCGTTTTCATCTTCCGTTATTCGTTCCGATGTTTCTTCTCGCTCCTCACCTTCCTCATGTTTGTAAAGGGGAATTTTAAAGCGGCTCTGACGAAATAAAAAGTGTTTTATGATAGGTGGTATATGGAGCATCATTCGTTGTTATACCGGAGAGGGAAGAGGGGAAAAATGTCTCGCACGGGAAACATAACCCTGACTGTAGAGGTTACGTTTGTCTTAAATGTCGAATGAGGTAGGGAAACCGTAAAAATGGGGGAATACGAAATTTCTTGGGAATGCAACAACCGTCAGATATTCTCGGATATTCAACGTCTAATTCGGGGTGATGCGTAGATGGAATCGCGCAAAAATGTGAAAACTCGATGCCGTTGTAATTGCACCTAGGAATTGGGCGAATTTTCAATCGAAACATGAGTATTTATTGCTAAATTACGCTGAATTTTCCTTTCTTTGGAAATTCAAGAATGTATTCATCTGAATTTTCCCCATTTTCATCCATTTTCTTGGGATAATTGAATGAACATTTCCAATGTGACGGAGGACTCAACGAAAATTGTGGACTACCACTGAAATTTCTAGAGATTCCGTCATTGGTAATTTAGAATTTCCACATCTTACATCAAAGTGTAAATTTCCAATCAATTTCCGAGAATAAATTAAGAATTTTAAAGAATCAATTTCCAATTATAAATTTTCAATTTGATGTGAGATGTGGAGATTGTGAATTTCCAATGACGAAATTCACAATTTCCATATCTTCCATGAAACTGTAAATTTCCAATAACGAAATTGTTGGAAATTTCAATAGAACTATTACTTGACAAAATTTTCCAAGAAATATTCTGGAACCCCTGTATTTGTAGAGGCTACGTTTGTCTTAAATGTCGAATGAGGAAGGAGAACCATAAAAACGGAGGAATATGAAATTACTTTGGACTGTATCAGCCGCTCAGATATTCAACATCTAATGCACTGTAATGCGTAGATGCACTCACGTATCAATATGAAAATTCGACGATGCTGTCAGAACTGTGTCTAAGAATTCATGACATTAGTTCTATTTTCAATCAAACGATCAATATTTATTGGTAAATTACGCTGAATTTTCCTTTTTTTAAATCGAAGAATACATCCAGAATTTCTCTCATTCCCATCAATTGGCTTGGAATAATTGAACTAAAATTTACCGTTTCCATAGATTTTTGCATCAAATTATGAATTTTCCATCAAACATCAGTAGCAAATTAGGAAGTTAAATTTTCTATTGATTAAAAATTGAAAAATATATTTTACTAAAACTTCTGGTAAGAGTCTTGGAAATTTCTATCAAGTAAAACTGCCACTGCAATTTCAAGGAATTTCGTAATTGAAAATTCATAATCTCATGGGAAAATCTGTGGAAACAGTAAATTCAAGTTGAATTATACCGGGTAAATTAACGAAAAATCAGGAGAATCCAGAGAAAGCTCTCCTTGAATTCCAGATTCCTCTGAATTTTAACGGAATTGCCTGAAAATTCAGAGAAATTTAGCAGTGAATATTCACTTTCCCTTGAAAATTTAAGTAAAGTGTAGAGTTTCCGTCTTCCTGTCGCTGAAAAATAGGACTTTATTTGAATTTTCAGAAAAACTTGAAATTCCATTAACATTTTTCCCTTAAATCGAATTGAAGCTCTTTTTCCAAAAACTTCTACCAATTTTTTTTCACAGTGTGTTTTCATTATCATCAATTTCTACAAAATAATTGAGCACAGTTTTCACTAGTTCCTTCATCAAATAGTGAATTTCCAAGGACGAAATTGCTGGAAATTTCAGTAGAACTGTTACAAAATTTCCCAAGAAATATACTGGCACCATAACCCATGTGTCTGTCGAGGCTACGTTTGTCTTAAATGTCGAATGAGGAAGGAGGAGCCGTAAAAACGTAGGAATATGAAATTTCTCTGGAATGTACCAACCGCTCAGATATTCACCGTCTAATTCACTGTAATGCGTACATACACTCGCGTATAAATGTGAAAACTCAACGATGCCATCACAACTGTATCTAGGAATTCATGAGTAAACACAAGTTATTCATCCTATGCACGTGGCTTTACCCTCCCCCCCCAAGTGCATACACCGGGCATACCACTTTAGTAAACACGAGCGGGGGTGACGTGATACCATATGCGAGTCGCAGTAGACGAGACGCTGAGGCTTTCTCGGGCTCTTCTGTCGTGAAAATAGAGTGTATATGTGTATCGCATCGAACAGCACTCCAGTCTCTCCAACCCTCTTGTATTTCCTCTGTATATTCTTCGTCTCTCCGCTGATCCGAGGGATGGAATGCATGTGCCCGAGTGGGACAAAATCGTTTCATGAAAACCTGCCATCGAGTCAAGTCGAAATACTTTCCAAATGTTTACATGCATAACGGTGTGGCTGATACGGTGGGAGGTGTGTTGGAGGGAAGTGTCAATTTTTGGCTGCATTTTTCGAAATAATTCTTGGAATTTGTTATTAATTGTTATTGTTATATGTTAATTGTTATGTCATTAACACGCAAGAAAAAATTTAATAGAAAAACCTGGGGCATTCGCTAGACAATTCCATTGGATTTCTATTGAACATTCTATTAGTTTTTGGCCGATTCTACTGAAATGTTCAATAGAAAATATTTAATGGAAAAATCAATAGAATTGGATTTTTCTATCTAACTGATTCTCTTCAAATATTTTCTAGAGAACTTCCTCGGCTCAAATTTCCCAAGTTTTTTTCATTCAATTTTTTTTCTCTTCACATCAAGAAAATCAAACAAAAAACTTTAAAAATTGTGAGCCGAGGAAATTCTGTATAAAATATTTCGATAGAGTAAAGTGTATAGAACAATCGAAATCTTTCAACTTTTTCAATAGAAATCCGGTAGAATTCTCTAGGGAATTCGCTTCGTATTTCTATTAAATTTTTTCGTCCGTGGAGTGACAGTTCCACTGGAATTTCAATGTATATAATGGTTGAAAATTCCTAATTTTATGGGACAATTAAAGGAAACGTCAAATTTGAGTTCAACTACTCCATACAAGTAAATAAAAATTTAAAAATCAAGTCATTTGGTAGTGAATATTCATGTTTGAATAGAAACTTCAATCAAGTTGAGAATCCTTGGCTAGAATTGGAATAACGAATGATCCCAGCTGCCTTGCGGAGCAGAAAGCCAAACCTTTGATCATATTTGTGGCATTGTTGCAAGTCCGACCAACAAAGATCTGAGCTCCTAGTTAGACTGAGTAACTCGAAGTGTACTAGACCCTTTACCATCTGAATTTTCCATCTCAAATCCTGGAAATTTTTAGCGTGTTTAATTTCCACTGAAATTTGAGGTAATACTGTCATTGAAAAATCGAATGTTCCGTTAATTTTTGGTTCAAATAATCTAAAAATCAATGAAATACTTGATTTTTCAGTTAAATTATTCCGTAAAAATTCTGAAAAATCAGGAAAATTCAGGGAAAAATTGAAAATTCGTGTCCTTTTGTTTCTGAATATTCATGTTCCACTGAAAATTCAATCAAGCGGTGAAATTTCCATCTTACTACCACTGAAACCTCCTGAGTTTCCTTGAATTCTACCAAAAACGTGAAATTTCATAACTATTTTTCCCCTAAATCCGATTCAATGTCACTCTCATGAAAATTACCGTCATATTTTCCATGAAATTTCAAAAAATTTCCAACAGTGTGACCACAAATATATAAATACCTGAAAGTGTCCAACTGCAGATCTAGATAATTCAATGCAAAATAAGGCAATCTAACATACTACATCATAATTGTGCGACAGTATAAAATTTGCCACAATTTCATAGTACTTCTTATTCAACTTTTCTCTCCGTATAGTCTCTAAAAATTTCAAGACATTTTCTCCAGTCAAAAGCTCTCAAATTGTTCACATTCATAACGGTGTCGATGACACCATCTGTCCAGTGTAATCGCGCAGGAGTGAAGAATTACCGTCTCGGGGATGAATGAGAAAATTCTTCAGATCCGAGTTAAAAAAAAACTAACGAATGAGGATATAAAAGCCAAGGAGATGGCTTTTTTGTGCAAGTCCGTAACGTTCCCGGAAAACACAGAGGAGGCAATGAATTTCCTTGGCGAAAGGAATTCCCGAACTTCCAATATTCCCCCAATCGAGGTGGAATGCTGAGGGTGTACACAGTGTTCTATTTCCTTTGACGCAAATATCAAACGTGCACGAGGCACTGGAATCCGCGTAGGAGCACGTATCGACGCCCTCAAGCAACGGAGTGGCATCGTATCGTGCATTAGTCGTAGAAACATCCGTGGAAAGTGTACGAGGAGAGGGGGAGCAGTTAAAAGCTGGAACCTTAGCAATGCGCTGATAGGGGAGCATTCGCGATGCGAAAATTCTTAACAAGGTTTGCAAGCTACTGTGGAATATAAGAATGCAAAATTATTTCTGTTGGCTGGAAGAAGAGAAGTTTCGGAGGAGTAGACGCAACTCTTGGGATTTCTGCAAAGAACTTTAGAGGATGTATGCACATAGAGAAATGACATGTGAATCAAATAAAAGAGTTTATTTGACATTTCTCTATTCCTGTCAAAAAAAATTTTGTATTGGATTTTTTGTTGGTATTATGTGTTGATAAATTCGTTCTCTAAACGATGATTCCATTTGTAATTGATAAAAAATTTATTTGATTCGAGGGAATATGTCTTTATTCTTTTTGATGTGCATAAAAAACCAAAAAAATCAAGGTTTAGTTTAAATTTAAGGGTTCATTACGAGATATTTGAATGTGCCTATTTCATTCATTCTGAAAAATTTCATTGCATTAAAATAAACCGTTTCTCTGAGTGTGGGAAACAATAAATCCAGTAGTTTTCCATGGTTGAAGACTTGGATTTACGTACTTTAAACGTTCTTTATCTAGTGAAACGGTTTAAGGGTTTTATCTAGTGAAACGGATTAAGGTTTAGGGCCTTCAATTGAAAGCCCGAGTTGAAGACCCGAGTTTGTAGCAAAGATATCAGACAAGATATGAATGTTTTTTTGGGCTCAAACGAAAGAGCGGGTCGAGAAATGGCGTGCTAGGACCTCTAAAGATGGTTTTGAACCAGGGGAGACTCCTAGACCCCAATGTTCTATACATACTCCTAGACCCCATTGTCCTCCTAGACAATGATGTCACAACTCTGCTTTTCAATTGAATACAGATATTTATCATCATTATTTATCATTATATTCAAAATTTTATCAGAAATCGATTTCACGTCTAAAGAAATAAGGCTTCCGAAAGTTTAAACAATTTCAATTATTCATTTATACACAACGAATGTTGAAAAAAATCATAATTTTGTGCAAAATGTAATTTGAATGGCGCTGAATATTCAAGATTTTGTTCACATTTATCTTACGCAATTTAATTGACAAATTTGTTAATTGAAAAAAATACTTGGATATCTCTAATGGAAAAGGAGGCAATAGTCGACCTAAAAAAGACTTGACTTTTTTTCATTTTCCACATTTCCTCGGAATAATTGCAGTTTTTATCTTTATCCTGCTCACAACTGGATTTTTCGCCTCGCCCTATCTTTTCGCGATTTCCATTCGTCCTCAGATTTTAAACAAAACGAAAAATCGTAAAGCAGGGATCGTTGAACACATGTATATAACTCTAGCTTCTCGAGGATCCCTTTCACTTTCTCCACACTGATGTAACGCCCAGTGGTCCTGCGGTGGTGGTTCGACGAGATGGCTCTCTCCCTTGAACTTAGGTTCTTGAGAGCCCACTCAATCAAAAGGATGGCTTTTATACGTAACCTCCTATATTTACGAGGGATGTTTCTTCCAGCATTGGGTGCTTCAAGAGATAAGAACCTTTTGGCCATTTCACCTTCTAACCAATCAACTACCGCTCTGATATCTGAGTAATCGTACTACTGGGGATTAAAGGATTTCATGTTTCAGTTGTACTATTTTCCATCGTCTTCGATTTTTTTTTGTTCTCGTTAATCTTATTCTCATTCAACAAAAAGATTAGTTTTATTTTTGTGTTAACAATTTTTGGATCAAAGTTCCGGTTTACACTGTTAGAAAATTACTCTTGAAATTTCAAATGGAAAAGCTTGAAATTTTTATAGCGCTTTTCTTGAACCGCTTTTTCTCAAACTTATTTGAGTATGTTTCTTCAAAACTATTTTTTTTGTTTTAGATTTCAAAGGGTCAGATTTTCCGATATCCCAGGGCGAAAGTCGACTTTCCCCGTGGAAAAATCCAAGATCTGACACTTTGGCGTCCGGTGAAAATTTTCTTTTTTCAGTTTTCAGTTTTTCTACATACTTTTGAGAGTTCTGAATAGCCTGTCGCTTAAATAGTTGGAATCAACGTTCACCCGGCTAAAAAATTCGGTTTTGGCTAAAGTCGACTTTCCCTCTGGGAAAACGGAAAATCTGACCCTTTGAAAATCTGAAAAAAAAAACTTTTTCAGTTTTCACTTTTTCCACATACTTTTGAGAGTTCTGAATAGCCCGTCGCTTAAATAGTTGGAATCAACGTTCACCCGGCTGAAAATTTCGATTTTGGCGAAAGTCGACTTTCCCCCTGGAAAAATCCAAGATCTGAACACTTTGGCCCTCCTGACCCTTGTGACTCTTTGACCGACTTTCCCCCTGCAAAAATCTAAGATCTGACACTTTGGCCTCCGGTGAAAATTTTTTTTTTTCAGTTTCCACTTTTTCCACATACTTTCGAGAGTTCTGAATAGCCCGTCGCTCAAATAGTTGGAATCCACTTTCACCCGGCTAAAAAATTCGATTTTTGCGAAAGTCGACTTTCCCCCTGGGAAACCGGAAAATCTGACCCTTTGGAAATCTGAAAAAAAAACTTTTTCAGTTTTCACTTTTTCCACATACTTTGAGAGTTCTGTCGCTTAAATGGTTGGTATCAACGTTCACCCGGCTAAAAAAGTCGATTTTGACGAAAGTCGACTTTCTCCCTGGAAAAATCCAAGATCTGACCCTTTGGCTCCGGGTGAAAAAAATTTCTTCATTTCAACATTTGTCGCGCCTCCGGGGGTTTCGTTGGCATCAAAATTGTTAGAAAATACAGAATCAACCTTCACTTTGCGGAAAAATTCAATTTTGGCGAAAGTCGACTTTCCCCTGGAAAAAATTCAAGATCTGACAATTTGCCCACGGGCAAAAACAAAAATTTTTTATTTCGACATTTCTGGCGCCTCTGAGTGTTTCATTAGCACTAGCGGGGCCAATAAATACGGAGTCAACCTTCACTTGGCGAAAAAATTCAATTTAGGCAAAAATCGGCTTTCACCCTGACCCTTGACCGACGTGAAAATGAAAAATTTTTTTCGTCACTCGGCCCGATAAACGGCGCTTACTCGGGCTCTGTCGAGAGGGGGTAAAGAGAGTTTACCGCGGCACTTGAATAATCGGTGCTCCAAGGAGGGTAAATGAGACGCTCGGTGCTCCAAGGAGGGTAAATCTCACTTACCCATCCTAGGAGCGATAAAGTGGGCGTCACCATGTGCCCTGACGTTCCCCCCACTTGGGCATGCGCTCTGCGTTCGGGTAAACGTATAGTCGGATGAGCTGTACAGCGCCTCTAGCGGCCTTCTCTACAACTTAACCCACTAGTGGTAGCCATGTTGTTGTGTGTCATTGAGAAGATTTATCATTAGAAAAAAGTCACTCTCCGAGTTTTTGTTCAATTTAAAGTTGATATTTTTGTTCAAAAAACAACAATTTCTAAAATATCAGTATTTATAACGTCGACTTCTGTTCTTAATAAAAGAAGAAAAATTGAACAGCTGAGTATCTTCTTTTATCTTTGATATCTGTTCTTATTTTCTATTTTTTATGCAATTTTCTTTTCACAGGTCCAAAATTACCGTCATCAACCTACTGTTTTTGGATATTTTGGCGGACTTTACTAGTTATTTATTTTCGCATCAACTGATATTGATTTTATTTCGATTTATTTTTTTCTATTGCTTTTATTTTTTTCTTCAGTGGGGGGGGGCTTCGCCCCCCCCCAACCCCCCCCACCAGGGGGACTTCGTCCCCCTGGACCCCCTCCCGCGCCCACACCCGCGTCGGGCCTTCGTGACGAAAAATAGTATATGCCATTCGGGCGATAGCGTTGGTTTGTGAGTCGTGTGGAGTTTGCAACACTCGGCATGGCAAGCGTCCGACTCGGATCGCCTTCGGCGATCCTCGTCTCCTGCTTGCCACGCCTCTTGCTGCAACTCCACACTCCTCACAAACCGCCGCTTATCGCCCTCATGACATAATGTACTATTTTCTCGTCTTTTCTGTCACTTCCGATGGTTTCATTGGCATCAGGGGGTCAATAAATACAGAATCACATCTCCCTATTTTTTATTTAAACACCGCCTCCAAATGGAGAGATGAGGGTGGCTAAAATATATTCTGCAACCGTCTCTCCTCGTTGGCTACGAATTTCAACACTCCGCATACATGTCTTCCCCTCCGCCCCCTCCCGCGGTCTCGGTAGTATAGAGGACTTCTCAGGGCCGAAAAGAACTGAGGATTCGAAAGGTCTCCGGGAAACTACGTCGCAGAATTGGTTAGGACTTACCAGGTCAATCTAGGTCTGGACAGATCTTGAAAGACCTTTGTACGTCCAATCAGAACAAAATCCTCGACTCGTGGATGTGTTCACCTCAGCTACACGAGCGTGGGATCATTCACCTCATAACTGTCACTCAACAGCAATTTCCAAGAGTTCTGAGAATTCTTCCGGGAGCATCAGCAAAAATTTTCACCACTGCAACTAAACAGATCCCACACAGCAAAATGTCCCTCGCCTGCACCACATACTCCCCCAGCAATGATATTTTCTCCCTCACTTCGTAAATTGGTATACAGCACTTAATAATGCTCGAGACTTGAGGGTGGTTGAGTCAAGTTTTCACCACAATCCTCCTCCGGGAATATAAACCTATCGGGTTTTGGAGAAACCCATCGTACTCAATACTTTGTGCTAAAAGTTTACTCCCGTGGGCTGCCGTGTTACCCCACCAGTGAGAACTGCTGTAAATGTAAGAGTCAAGTTAAGCGAAACGTTTATTGATGTTGTGGACAAGGAGAACGAGCGTAATGGGTTGCAGGGGGGCAAGGGGAACGAGGAAGGGATGAAACGCAATTCACTGATCTCTGATCTCCGTCTTGTTACGAATTTATGGTTGTATTAGTGGTGTAGAATAATCAGTGAATGGATCAATTCACTGGAGTTGCATACTCTCACACATGGAGAATGCCACAGCAGTGCCGAACACCATCGAACAATAACCCCATCTCCCTTGCGTTTCTACCCTAGCACCCAGTTAACGCTCATATGTGGAGGGATAATGATCAAGTGTGGGTGAATTTTGAAGTGCATACATTGCCTTTGTGTGTTCAATTGACGCTGTGAAACCATGCAAAAGAGGAAGAGGAAGGGGAAAATTCCACTGTGTGAGGAGTGTGTGCGTACAATACCGAAATGTTGTTGTGGACAATGGGCATTTCACACCCGTCACATGCCTCTGATCCTACTGAAGTAACACCCATTCTAATTGATCCTGTCTGATGTGTTGGATTTACTACTGACAGTTATTGAAATTCTCGAATTGGTATTTACTCTGATGAAATCACCAAATTCAGGAGGCGTTTTATTCTCCGTTGGGGTCTTTTTGGTGGTAAAGTGAAATGAAAGTCTAGTGAGTTTCTGCATGATGCATTTAATTAAAGTGGAGAGTGTTAGGTTTGAATGCATGTTTTGAGGGATTAGTTCATCGTTGATATACCGATTTGCTTGAGTTTTTCAAGAGTCATTGGGTCTGGGAGATGATTTTTCGAAAAGTTATGGCTGAAATTCAAGGGAATTTTTTGGTTCCACTGAAATTGTAAGCAATTCTATCATTGAAAATTGAGAAATATTCCACGAAAATTAAGATAAATCAAGACAATTTAGGCAAATATAGCTGTCAATTTTTAATTGATTGAGAATTCAGCGATATTTGGTACAGAATATACTCATTTATTTTGAAAATCCCAGTAGCTGGAGAATTGTTTCTTTTTCTGCTAAAAAATTCACAATGTTATTCAATTTTAACTCAAATTTTTCTCAATTTTTTCTAACAATGTATGAAAGAATACTTCTATTTACAATTGCCAAGTATTATGTTGAACAATCTTTAGTTGATTATACACTATTAAAAAAACTTGGCTGAATTTTCCAAAAAAACATCTTGAATTCTATTTAAGGGGAAAAAGTCAATGAAATTTCAAGTTTCGCTGAAGATTCGAGTAAAGTACAGATTTTTTAGTGGCAGGAAGACGGAAAGTCCACAATTTACATGAATTTTCAGGAGAAAATCAATATTCACTGCCAAATGCCCCTGAATTTTCAGAGAATTACTTACAAATTCTGGGAATTCCAGGAATTTTGCTGAATTTAAAATTTATAGTTTCCACCGATTTCTCCATAACATTATGAATTTTGAATGTCAAAATTCCTTAAAATTTCAGTGAAAATCTTGTTAGAATTTCCCAAGACTCGTCGCGAAAATTTCAATGAAAATTTTTTAACAATGCTGTCAGCTGCGTCTCACGCTATTTCTCAAGCAACAATTATCAAAATTCTCGAAATGCTATTTCCACTGCTAAAATCCCACAATTCAGGAGTCCTACTTCTCCCCCCGAAATCCTTCCTGCTGTTAAAATGAAATAGAAACCCAGTAAGTCTTTGTAATTCGTAGATCACTGTCCTCATAAGGGGTTTAAGTTGCCACGTAGTTTTCCACGAGGAAATCATACACGACATCAAGGCTTCGCCGTCCTCTCTCGCAATATGAAATGATTATTTTTCGCTCATCCCCTTCCCCGAATTTTCCCCTTCACCGCAGACCCTCGAGAGTTTTCTCCCCCGAAATAAAAGGCTCCTCACAAAGGCTTGACCAGCCGCAGTATCACCCAGCGCTTTTACGCCTCTCTATTCTCTGGCACCCGAACGAGTGTTTATTTTTCCACTGGGCGTTGGGTAAAGGCCGCCGAGAGAGGAAGCATCCTGAAGTCTGGTCTTCTTTTTTTCAAACCCCATATACATTTTTTTATATTTTATTTATTCCCACTGCCTGTACCAGATACCGCTCGGTTGTCATCGCCGTGTGCAAATGGGAAATCCGATTTATGAATATGCGGTGCAGATGGTATCGACAGTGGGTGCGAGAACCATTGCTATATCGACGTTATTTCCAGTGAATTATTATATATTGTTTGTCCATTTTTCAAGATCTCTTTACAATAATTTATGGAACATGCATGATTAAATTCAGTCGTGATTCAGGGGAGAAATTGTATGAAAAAGAGCCGTAGAATGAGAGAATTTAAGAGGTTAAAATATACTATAACCCCCGCCGGAGGCATCGTACATATCCTATTTATTCCAAATGTCCCATTGGGAATGGATTTTGTGCCTGCAACTGGGGGGTGCGAAAGACACGGAGCGATCGAGCTCGGCATTGAGAATCGATTGCATCGTGGAATATGCAAACCCAATTGCATTCTCCGCGTGCGCTTTGATCATTGTGAACTCTCGTCGCTTTAATAGCGGAGGCCTCGCAGCAGCTCACAAACACGGAATGACTGTACTTCAACTCGGTGAGATAGCTGGAACCGGTATAATACAGTGGCAAAGGAGCCAGGGGGCTATCCCCAGGTATCAGTATATGTTACTTTTGGTCTAGCGATTGAAACAGTCATGCCAGTTGGGTGTGCTCAGTCGCCCTCACAGAGAAGCCCCGATGGATCAACCAAAGGTCAATAAATTTCATTTCCACACACAACCGATTGCCCCTCGTCCCCAGTTAATTCTGTCTCATGTGGAAATAATTCAGCTGAGGATGTGGCCGGTTTCATTTGTAATTGTTTTTTTCTGTTCTCCTTCCCTCGGGAAATTGATCGTCGAATGAGGGAAAGGTTTTAATGGGAGACGATGCAGAAAGCTATCAATCAGGATGGGTGCTTGGACGAAAATTTAAAACGCGCGGGGATGTGGAAGTTGGGAAATTTCCATCTTCCTTCTGCTCAAAAATTTGGAATTGCATTGAATTTTCAGTATGAAACCTGAAATTTCTTCTTTTTCCCTTCTGAATTGAATTCAGTATCACTGTTCTGAAAAATATTAGTCAATTGTCCAGGAAATTTCAGAAATTTTCTGACAATTAATTGAACATTCAAGGATATGCTTATTTCCATTTTCCGGATTTCTATCAATTTTCATGAAGCTCTTTAACTCAAATTTATAGCGTCCGTTGAGGAATTTTTATCTTCTTGGTACTGAAAAATTTACAAATTGATTGAATTGTCAGTGAAATCTGAAATTTAATTTTTTTTTCCCTCTAAATTGAATTCAGCGTCACTTTCCTGAAAATTATTAATTATTAATTAATCGTCCCTGAAATTTCAAATATTTTCTAGCAATTAATTGAAAATTCCAGGATATTTTTCCTTGAATTGTCCGAATTTCTATGAATTTTCATGAAGCTAGGGAACTGAAATTTATAGCTTTCGTTGATTTTTCCATAAAATTTTAAATTCTATTGAAAAATGACAAAATTCCGG
Organism: Diachasma alloeum; assembly: GCF_001412515.2. Lineage (NCBI taxonomy): Eukaryota > Metazoa > Arthropoda > Insecta > Hymenoptera > Braconidae > Diachasma > Diachasma alloeum. The sequence goes on from NW_021680425.1 coordinate 818,639, forward strand.
GGAAGATGAGAATTGTTTCATTTATAATAATTTTTTCATTCTCTTTCCCCTCCGGGAAATCGATCGTCGAATGAGGAAAAGGTTTTAAGGTGAGACGGTGCAGAAACCCATCAATAAGGGTATGCGCTCGGCCAAAAATTGAAAACACGTGGGGATCCGGTAAATAACGTCAGCGTGTAATGTTGCATGAATGCGATAAGCCTCTTTGAGAAGGTAAAGAGGTAAAGGGTGAACCGCGAGGTAAGGTAAGGTAAGGTAATATCCCTCATCTCTTTGCACCCGCTGAGGGCCTCGGTAATCCTTTTCCGTCGTATCGGATAAACTCTTCGTTCGTCCGCGTGACACTGAATAAATAGAAAAACAGATAGGCTGAATGTGCACGTTACTGTGTGCACAGTCAATGTTTATGGGGTTATAGCGAGGGTATGAGCGTGCGTAATCACGAACAACTGTTTGAGATCTAGATCGATCTCCCATTGAGTCCGGCCGTTTGTCATTGGACTGTTTGTCGTAGTACGGGGATTCCTAATTTATGGGGAGCATTGTGTTGATCCATTGCGATGAGATGGAACTACCGAAAATTGGAGATTCGGGAGTTGGGTAAATGGGAATTTGGATCTTTGGTATATTGGAGAATTTCGACATTTTTAGGGGGAAATTTAAAAAAAATTGTCGTGGCACACTGGTAGGAAAAACTTGGCATTTCGCTGTTAGTTAACTAGTATTTTTCAGGATAATGACATTAAATTCGATTTAGCGAGAAAAATTCATGGAATTTCCGGATTTCACGATCATGTCCATTAAAAAATGAATCACCAGTACACCGTTATACAATTTCAGTTGAAATTACCGGTATAGCTTTTCTGACATTTTATTACATTATCATTCCACTGAACTTCCAAGGAATTTTTTCTTCGGGAATTTCCGATTTTATCCAAAATGAATGAAAATTGTCAATTTCAGTTCAATTAAGATATGAACATTAATAAAAATCAGGAAAGTTTCGATGAATATATTCATGCACAATTATTCGAAAATTTAGCGTGATTAATTTGGCACTGAAAATCCATATCTTGATTGAAAATTCTAGTAGGTTGGCAAATCCTCCACTTCCTGATGTTTGAACATGCCGAATTTGATTGAACTTTCAGTGAAGTCTGAAATTCCATGACTTTTTTTCCTATAAATCCAATTCTATCTCGCACTCCTAATTATTTTTACCAGTCTACCTAATTATATAGAATCTTCAATTAATTGAGCAATTCGAGAATATCTTGACCTGAATTTTTATGATTTCCATTAATTTTCAGGGAACTAATGTGAACTGAAATTTCAAGCTTTCATTAATTATTCCATTAAATTTTGACTTCTCAATTACGAAATCCCTGGAAAAATAAGAACACTCGGACTATTCCAATCCATTAAGTTTACTAATTGTAACGAATACAAAGTAGGCAAATAAAATTAAATTGCAATGCAATACCATAAAATTTTGAATTGCCAATTAGGAAAGTCCTGGAAAGATGAAAATAGTAGGAGTGCTCCAACCCGTTAAATTTATCAATTGTAACGAGCACAAAGTAAGCAAATGAGTCCAATTCCATCAATACACAATTATAACATAAAAAAAATATCTCACGTATAGAACCTGAAATATAATATTCATTTAACCAAAGCAGACAATCTTCACAATAGCCTGGGTAAAATCATTGGTATCTCAGGTGTGTCGTTAATTAATGCACGATGAAAATTCAGCAAAAAGTTTATAGACAACGCCTTCAAATGGAATCACTGAAGTATTTTGAAGTATTTCGTGTTCATTTATGGATTTTATTTTATTTTTCGGATAGTAGAGAATTAGGAATGATAGAATCTACAGAAGATATTTATGGAGCACAGATAATTCGTTCTGATTAGTTCGACTGATGTAATGCCAACGATCCAAATAACTGGCGTATCTATCCATAACCAGAGGCGAGGGAAAACCCGACGAAATGTTCCACTTAAATCACGGACCAGATGAGCGTGATCGGAGAGCACTGAATCCTCATCCACGATAATGGTTCAAGTGGTGTGGGTACCTAGCAGGGCAGACACAGCTACATGCAGTTCGAATTGCCTCACAAGCTCACCAGCCGAGCGGTATTATCCCCATTGACTGAATTGAAAAAAAAATCACTCATAATTATTTCTGGAAATGTAATACCGAGTTGAAGTCGATTGTTAATGATGAAGAAAAGTAGAGTAAATTCAATAAAAAAGATACCATCACAGAGCAATAAAGTTTTGATTTTAGGAAATATGTCACCAATTGTCAGTGACATGATCACTAATTTCGAGTGCTATCGTCACTAATTTATAGTGATGTCACTAACTTTCAGGGTTTATCTCTTATTTTCAGGAATTTATCACCAAATTTTAGTGATTTTAAACAAATAAAAAAAAGTGATGAACATCTCCATTTGATAAAAATCTAAATTGAATTCTAGTGATGAAAATTTGGTACCCGAAATTATGACTCCAAAATTAAGGGTCATGATGATCAGAATAAGGATCACGAGGGCCAGAATAAGGGTCAAAAGTGTCAGAGTAAGGGTCATGAGAAAATAATGGCCTAAATAAGGGTTACAAGAGTCAGATTAACGGTCATGGGAGTCAGATTAAGGGTCACAAGCGTTAGATTAAGGGCCCCAATAAGCCTAAGAAGGGTCAGATTAAGGGGCCAAATAAGGGTCACAAGGGTCAGATTAAGAGTCTAAATAAGGGTCACAAGGATTAGATTAAGATACAAAGAAGGGTCACAAGGGTTACAATAAGGGTTCAAATGAGGGTCATTGGGGTCAGAAACTAAGGGTCCTAAGGGTCAGAATACAGATTATGGAGGTCATATGAGGGTCATATGTGGGTCACAGGGGGGTTGACGAGAGGAGCGAGCAGTCACTAATAATGGGGGTCATTCTAGTCAATGTCCAGCATCATCAACAATAGGCGATAGACTCCTGAAAATCAGTGACATGTCCAATTTTTTTTCCAATATACATTTAAATACTAAGGAACAATGAATCACTCGTAATTGCAGCAAAAATGTCCATCGGATGATTCATTTTTAACCGAAAATTACTCGAGCGTTTGTAACACCAGAATTTGTCCGATGATTACGCAAATTCGTGGAACAGAAATATGATTATATATATCCATTCAAAACTCCTTTAATTTCCGTAACAAAGTTTGCACCCTCGATGTCTTCCTGCTATCATTCCCCCAACCTCGTCGTTTTTGAATTCAAACCCGGTTCAGCGACTTTTCATGAAGCAATGAAGGAGGGGAGCTCTCATGGATTTGCATGAAAATGACGAAAATTCTCATCTACTAACGAAATTAATGAATTTTAATCAGTGTGAATTTATCGTTCGCTTGTCACTGCGTAAGACAAGCATAAAAAAAGACTGATGTAGGGGTGGGAGTGAAGCCTGTACAGCTCATCTATGGGGAAATATCAATTTTGTATCCTAAATCTTTAGTCCAAACATGTACAATTATTTTCGGGTATTCTTTGACTATTCAAAGCGTTACTTCTTAAGTGTACACCCAGAAAAATTATTTATTGTTTTTTTCAATTTAAATAAAAAATTTTATTCGAAGTTTTGTTTATATTAAATAAATTTTGCTTCACTATTAATAAATCTTGATTCAATCCACATAAATTCTGTATTTATCCCAAGTAAACAGTTTTCTTATAGTAAGAAAATTTCTTTATTCGAATCAAATAAATTTTGTCTTCGAACTAAATAAATATTTATTTAATAGTAATAATTTATTATTGCTTTGTGATAGTAATCAACTCGAACACGATTGAATAAAAATCATGCAGAATTATTAGGGGCTGCACATATATTACGTAAGGCTTGTTTTTTTTTGGGGGGGGG